>NW_026623930.1:0-73700 GCF_030028575.1 Malurus melanocephalus | reverse complement strand
TTCCCCAGAGCCAGTCCGGGGTAGAGCCCTGCGCTGCCGGCGGCTCCCATCCCTGGGGCCGCGCCGACCTCCGTGCGCTACTTCCCGCCGCCCAGGAGAAGCCCCTCCACAAAGGAGGGAGGGAGGCAGCAGGAGGGGACAGACGCACGCCCGGCCGCTCCGTCCGGATGCGGTGAGCCCCCCGCCTCATCTCCGGGGCCGCGTCAGCGCGGGAGGGAAGAAGCGGAGCGGCGGCGGCGGCTCTCCGGCTGCCACCATGGGCTGCTGCACGGGGCGCTGCACGCTGATCTTCCTCTGCTCGCTGCAGCTGGTGAGTGCCGGGGCACGTTTCGCTTTGGCGGGGGCTGGGCAGGGACGGGCGCTCTCTCCCCCGCCCCGGGCACGGCCAGCGGGGACGCGGATGGCGCTGACCCGGCCGCGGAGCTGTCCGAGCCTGCCGCCCCGACGGYGCGCCCGCCCCGCGCCCCCGCGCCCCGGCCCCTAAGTTTGGCGGTGCCACGCGGCGTGGGGGACAGCAGCCCCGTGGATGGGGACGGAGAAGGTCCGGGGCTGGTGCCGCGGCGCTCCAGCCCTGGCGGCTGTCAGCGCTCCCTTCCTGAGCTCCCCCGCCCTGGTGTCGCTTCGAGACGTGTCACTCCCCGCTGGTGCCTGGCAGGGGTTCCCCCGTGTTCTCGAAGTAGAGGCCGAGGGGAAGAACAAGGCTGACGGTGCCCCCGCTCGGTGCCCGCGGGGCGGCGGTGGGGCCGGACACTGCTGGGCGCTGCCGGCGCGGTGGGAAGATGCTGGGACCGGCATCACCGCCTCTTTATTTTTCGATWTTTCTTAAAAAAAGCGGCGTGTGCCGGTCCTCTCCCGTGACTTTTCTCGGGATTCCTTTCCCCTCATTAAGTATTCCTCGGCGTGCAATTGAAACAACAGAACGGTGCCGCTTCTTCTCTTTGTTTAGTGGAGTTRGCGTATTTGTTTCAGAGAAAAGAGTTGTTGAGATAAATCACCGCCAAACAACAATAATCCTTCCTCTGGCTCATTAGCAGGATGATAAAATAATGCTCTTCCCTTAACGGTGATCCCCGGTCCCAAGAGTGTTTGAAAAGATTTTTCTCTTTTCTCGTGACTCAGTATCATCATTTTGCCACAGGATCTCTCTTAAAATGTGTGCAGTTCCTTGTATGTGTGTGTGTGTGTGTGTGTGTGTGTGTGCGTCTGTGAAAAAGAAAAGTGGGAAGCGTTTAGTGAGGGAGGTGTGTTTGTTTGTATTTGTAATCCTTTGCGATCTTTCTAGTTTTCTGTTACAGCACTTTGAAATCGCTTCTGTTTCAGAGGTAATACTCTAGAAGTAATTGTACACATTGCATTTATTKGAAGATCCCCTTTCATTTTCAAGGCTTTGTGCCAGGTTCTTAGCCTGTGTAAACTGGTGTGTCTCCATTGTTTCCAGTGTGAGCCCGGACCTTATTCAGATGTGCCTTAAAGTGATGGGCTTAGTGTGGTGTAAGWAACTCAATGGCACAACCTTGCCAAAAAACAGAGGAGGCATATGATTTGTACTTTCAGTGTAATGGAAATAKTCTTTATACATTGCTGTTATTTTTTATTTCTTGCTTTGTATCAGTTTTRTGCTAACAACTGCAACAGAATTGCTCCTGATTTACATCATGCATGTGGGAGGGGAAACAAACCCTATTCCTTCAAATATATCTCTTTGCCAGTTATAAGGATTATAATAACTGTATTTACTATTCTGTAGAATTACTGGGAAGCTATAAAAATTGAAGTAAAGTGTGAATGGCCACCATAAACTGCAGAGAAATGCATAAAAAGTCTTTCAGGAAAAGAGTCATGTTTTATAAAAGACCTTTCAGAAGGTATAACAACTTTCAAAAATTACTTCAATGCATAGTTTTTCCTTCTGTACTTACCTRCTTTATAGTGATGCTACACTGTCATATCTACATATTTCAGATGCTGATAAATTTCTGTATGACAAAATGGTATCAATTTATTTTCATTTAAAAATATAAGGTTTTTTTTTCTATTCAAGAGGTGATGTAGTAGATATTAGGTCCCTGGTTTTGACCAACCAAGACTGGGTTATTTTTTTTGCAGTAGCCTGGAGGGGACATGGCTGGGACCTAGACATTGGCAATCACATGATTGCCAGGGGCAGAGGACTCTCTTCCAGGGACAGTGGGCTCTTTCTGATTGGGATAGTGTGGCACCAGTCCCAAGCTGGAGAGAGTGGTGGGGTGGCCCTGGTTCCAAGCCAGAGGGTGCATGGCTGCATGGCTGTATTGCTGTGTTTGTGTCGGGCTGGGGTGAGCATTTTGCATGTGAATCACTCTCTAGCATGATTTTGTTATTAATGTTGTTGCTGTCACTGTTCCTTTTCTTATCTCATTGCTGTTTCCAGTAAATTGTTCTTATCTCAACCCATGAGCTTTGCCTTTTGTGCCTCTAATTCTCTTCTCCAGGCACCTGTAGGGGAAGGGAGCGAGTGRCAGCATGGTTTAGAGAGTGTCAGTGGGAGAACTAAACTGGGGAGTATCATTCCTAAACCACGACACATGAACTCAGATGCTTTCCATGATCTCAGTGGTGGTAGTGTTCAGTTTATATTTGTAGAAGTTACCACCACAGTTTTAGATCTTTTTCTAATATCTTGGAGGTCATGAGTATAAAACATATGCAGCAAAACTGCATCCCTGGACATTACTGTCATTAAGTGAGATTTATTTTACTTTGCATCCTCTTATGGAGGGATGAGAGAGATATTAGTGGTTGTAGACAATGTTTTGATTAAACCTTGCAAAATCCAAGCACTTGTATTGCTATCTTGTAGAATTTTAGTAGTACTGAGGATTTATATGACTTGAGGAAAAACTTTAAAAAGGAAAGAGATGGACATATATTTAAAAAAAAAAAGGTGTTTATGTTAGTCGTGTTCTGGTCTTGTCAGAGAAGGGCCTGGGAACAGCTCAGGCTTAGCCTTAGGATTAACTTTTAGATATTATCTGAGAAAGCAATATCTTATTAGATGCAGTTGGCAACACCTTTTATGGCATGCATGCACTATGTAGATTCTCTTCTGTATAAGATGGGAAGTAAAACAGCCAAATCCCTGGTGACATGTTCATAAACAAGATTTGCTTCYTGTTCTAAAGAAAAATGCATTGTTCAGTGTCTTCAAAGCACAGTTTCTTGATTCTTTAAAACTTTKGTCTTCTCTAACTTTTGCCTTCTTTATCCCAGCAACAGATAAACCAATAGCCTAGGAGAGAGAACAGCCTTGGAGCCTAAGAGAACAACAGTCATTGCATTAATGTGAATGAAATACCATTTCTCTAATGTTAACCCATTAAGTGTATTAACTACAAGATTTGTTTGTAATTTTCAGTGTTGTTTGTCAAAGGATTTTGACATAAAATGGCAATAATACTGGTTTTCAGTTATGTTTTAGTCCACAGAAGTGGAGTTTTTTTACTAACACCTCTTCCTTTTTCATAATAAATACATTTAAATGTTAAATTCAGTAATCCCAAGGACAGTCTTCTATCATTTCATAGTAACTTCATTTGTAAATGGGATTCCATRTCATTTTATGTAATACAGAATTCTGGAAAAAGTCATTGAGATGGAAKTTAGGTAGCACAAGTTCAGGAAAAGCTGTTAATGACTTTCCGGGTTTCACTGAACCCCTTCAGGTGTATTCTGCTTCTGAAAACCAAGGAAATGTTGTGTAAGGAGAATGGTATCTTRCCCCACCACCCCTCCTTGACCTTTCACTTTTGCTTTTCCTGATTGAAGCATTGTCATATTCCATTGCCAAAGTTGTCTGGGCAAAGAACACTGAAGTGCATGTGTATATTCTTGTGCATAAATATGTCATTAAGATTATTAGGAGCTTTGGGAAAATTAGGATTATTAGGAACATTGGGAAAATATATCATAAGGACATATGAATCCTTTGGATTACAGCCATAATTCTTACTGGTGCCACTAGAAGTCTGAGAGATTGGCCTTGTCTGTAGKAAAAAATTAAAGCAGCTGCCAGAGATTGTGCCTGTGCTATTGCAGACACCATGGCATAAAACACCGCAAGATAAAAATGTTTGGAAAATGAAACAAATTCAAAAAATATTAAATTCTGKAAGGGGTAAATTGACAATGAATTGCAGCAAGATTTAGCTGTGTGAATCCAATTGGTGTTAATAAATGTAACACAGTGAAAACCTTCATGCTGCTTTGAAAATATGTTTCTGAGAAACTACCTGTGCAGGATAATGTTGTTTCAACATTTATAATAAGTGGAAGTTTTTGGCATGTAGAGGTATACAGATAAACTAGCACAAAGAACTATAAATACAGAGATGCTGAATGAGATTTTCAAAGTAGTGAAGGGATGATTGATGGAAAGTGTGTGACTAAGTCCCTTCATGGCTTTGGCAGTCTCATTTCATGTGTTTATCCTTGGGYTCCTGTGCACTGTGTCTATTTTGCAGGTCCTGATTTAGAAGTGTATGGTTTAGCCAGTTATAGCTAGAGTAAGATAGGCTGTTCCCTATTTCATCTGTTTCTTTCTAAGTAATTAAAATGTCAGCAGGCCACAATGGAAAATTATTCCAGTGGAAACACAACTTCTGTGTGCTAATGTTTTGACTAGTGATTGTTTGGGAAGTGCAGTTGGTCATTTTAACAGACTAATCCCTTTCAATATTCAGAAGATTTATATTTATGATTGCCATTAACATTAATGATATTGATGTATGTAAATCCTTACTTTTGAAGAGGAGACTGTATCCATTAGAATGCACAATAATGTTTCATCATTTGTTACTGGACATCATGGAGTTTCAGCAGTTATGTGGTGAAATGATATATGTATATGCCATGCATAGATTTTCATCTCATTTTTAAATACTTTATAGAGCTGGACACTCTATGAGTTTGACTCACAATGATTGTATGTTAGAACTGACAGATAMCAGTTACTGAGTTAACAGCTCAGGGATTCAAGGGAATTGATAAATTTGAGAAAGTAAAATCTTTGAACCAGTAAATTGCTGCATCTTTTTATGTTGATAAAAGAATTACCAGCCCGTTGATCTGGAGATGAAGCATCTGTCCACTGATAAAAGCAGAGGAAGTCAAGGGGGTGCCTATTGTACTAGCAAGGATGGAGAAAGCTTGGGATTTTAGCCCCCAACAATGCCGTGGTTGCAGGATGTTGCACTTTCTGTTATAGCAGCTGGGGTGGGAATTGTGTTTTCCTCTGATAACTCAAATGGCATCCCCAAAACATGTAACCATTGCTGGTGGCTGTACCTAAGAGGCTGATATGCTTGTTGTGTGGGTATATTGCTACATTTAACCTTAACATTGGAAATAATATACTGCATCYAGTGGAACTGGTCGAGTAGTTCCAAAAAGTGTATGGTGTAATTTTTAGGATCTCTCTCATCAGACAGAAGAGTGTTAAAACTAACATTGTTTTCCAATTTGATATTTTTGTTTTATTTTTCAAAATGGTTGGGAGTTACCTGTTAGTAAAAAACACATTCTGAGCTCATTAACTCTGTAGGTTTTAACCTCTCCATGCACCAGAAATTCAGCTTCAGCAGTGAAATCCCCTCCTGCCAAAGCTGCATGTAAGACTTCTTTCTGTCCCATGTTCCAAATTTAGAAATTTAAATCTTGAGGAACCACRAACTTTCAGAACCCTCTGAAATTTCTGAACTGGGTGAATCTCTGAAAGGCATGATGGAGCTCTTGCTTAGTTTTAGGCTTCGTCCACCACAGCAAGTTGTTTTTCTGCAATTCCTGGCTGCTCTATGACTGACAGTTAATTGTCATATAAATATTTAATGAATATATTTATAGTGATTAAGTGAAAGAGTTAAGATTTCAATGATAATAATGACAATACACTGAAACTTGTGAATTTGTGAAAATTGTGAAGCTGTTCTTCCTATGTATAAGATCAGCAAGTTTTGTAAATAGTTATTTTAAGAACATTCAGATATGCTGCTGACCTGCTTCTGTTTCAAGATCTGTTACATTCTACCCCATTCTTGTGACTAAGAAACAAATATCATGGTTTGGAAAGTCATTGGAATTAAGGATAGTGTTATTGGATCTAAATGGAATGAGAGTAGGACTTGCAGAATTTGAACTCTTCGTAGGTTTTTTTGGAGAGCATTCGGGATTGATTACACTTGCAGTTTAGTGATGTTKAAACCTTACTGATTCTGTGAGGTTTGGATTTGAAATAAAAACTTRTAAGAGAAGGTGATCTTAGCTCATGTTTTCAATCTGTATCTTATCTGCATCTTTGCAGGTACAAAGAGGTCGTTTTAATTTTAGGGCCAGTCTGATAAATAGACAAATAAGTAATAAAATCACAATTCCTTAACTTTTCAGGTAAAAGTGTTGCATTTTGGTCCCCTATGATATCCAAATCAATTTTCACATAGATAAGTTAATTTAATTGATTTGATGACCAAAGAAAGAGTCAAAGCAGTCGCACCAATCGCTGGCCTTGATATTTTACAAGAAAAGTGAATGGAGGTTYTATACTTCACTTGATTAGAACTGGAGCAAATTAGTGATAAGATGATCACTTCTTGGATGTGCTCAGTGAAGTGGAGAGGCAAAGGACCCAGGACGCAACATGGTGGAAATTCTGACTGAATACTAGAAAAAAAATCATAGTGGAATTATTGGATCATGTTTTTGAAAGAARTTTTGGAAACTCCATCCTTGAATAAATTCAAGTCGAGCTAAATATGATAAGTTAAAAACCTGATCTAACTGAAGTTTATCTTTCACTGAAGTGAAATTTGGCGCTGTTTTGAATAAAGGTTTTACCAGATAATCTCTAAAGACTCCTTGCAACTTAGGTTATCCTATGATCATATAATCTTACTGGAGCATAAGGAATAAGGATCTTCAGTTCTTTATTAGAAGGGTATTTAAAATACACAGTAATTTGGGTTATTTTGAAATAATTAGTTTCTTAATTTGTTTATAATGCAGTGGAAATACGCTTGATATGGCAGTAACAGTTCTAGTATTCAGTTGTGTCCCTTGGTGTAAAACTTCAGTTTTTTAGTAAAGGAGAAGTACCTGTGATGGCCTTGAGATTTATTATTTCACAAGTAACAATGCCATGATACGATGTAGTATATCAGATCTTTCATACTCATTAATATTGAGGCAAAATATATTTCATTCTGTCAGTCCTGTAATTAATTGCTAAGCAGTCATTTTGGGGCAAAAAGCCAGTTATTTCTGTCTCTACAGGGAAGAGAACTGCACATTTTTGGTTCTATATGACTAATATGAAGGAGCAGTGACTGTGACTGTGTGGTTCAGGAAACTGATAATATGAGACAGAGCTTTTCACCTCTAGGTCACATTTTGAAATTCACTGCAGGTTAGATGAGGGCAAATGTCATTATGAAATGTTTGTATTAAATTATACTGGTCTTGATATAGCATCATAAATGATATAGCGTCAGTGTAAAAGCGTCATCTCTGTATTAGTCCTAATTTCCACCTTTTATGTTGTACAAAAAGGGTGAAGGGTGGTGAGCCTGGTACTCTGAAGACCGAAGTGATCTTTTTGCCTGTGTTTGCTTCAGCTCAGCTTACCAGGGTTGCCAACAGGATAGTGCAGTGARGTTTGTACCACTGCCTTAGCTCATGCTGGACATGGTATCTTTGTAAACTTTAGAACTGATATTAAATACAATTGAAAAATAATGTTAACTGCATTGTTTTTGTGTAAATATAATATTTTTCATTGGTCAGAAAGAAGAACATTTCTTACTGCTTTTTGTTTTGTATAATTTGTCTTGAAAATAAAATTCAAGCAGTAGCAAATGGGAAATGTCTCACTTKGAATCTTGAAGCAGCTCAGTTTTGTCCAGCATGAAACAGTTCTCTTCTCATCTCTCACAAGCAGTTAATGCATACCTTCCTAAAGGGTATGCCAGCAGGTTTTGGATCAGACACTCCTATGCTGAGTGAGCCTTGCAATTCCTTGACACAGCTGTGCCAGCAGTGCTAAGACAGGTTTTACTGTGTCATGGGCTTTCTTTGTCCTTCCATGTGTAACCAGTGAAATCTTTGTAGTCTTGCTATGGATCAGTGCCTTTGGTAGGTCTGTAAAGGACAGTGGTAAGCGGGATTATCACTGTTCTCTGATCTTAGGAACATACAGAGTGCTTAAGACCCTGGTAATGAAATGGTAGTAAAAGATTTTATTTTAGACCTTTTACTTTTTACTGTACTTCCTTATCATCTTGTCTTTCTTCAAACACAGCCCTATCTTGCATGTAATCTCAACTCAGATGGATTTTTTAATGCTGTGGTGATTTGGGACTTGTTCTTACAAGTTGCTGAATGCCCTACAGCTCTCATTAAAGTTGCTGAAAGTCATTCTTTTACATATAGGCTCTTTATGATGGTAGGTTCAAGCAAAGGCAGCAGTGAACCCCTTCCACCTGGTGAATGGAAGCAGTACATTAAAAGAAAAGGAAAAAGGAAAATTTTCCACTTGATACAACAGCCAGTTTCAGCCAGGCAAATATACCYTACAGAAATGAATGTCAAAAAGAAATAAAATTGAAAATTTTAYGAAATGCAAAAGGAAGAGAATTATAAACCAATTATTTATGTTGAGAGTTAATCTTGAATAATCACACTTGATTCTTTGGGCACACAGGTCTGCCCAAAAAGGGTTGATAGGTTGATAGAAAAGTGGGTTTTTTGTGGATTTTTTTTTTCTTTTTTTTTGGTGTAGTTTCACCAGTACAGAAGTTTTGGCTGAGAGTAGGTATAAATATATATAAAGGGTATATGCTTGACAATGAGCCAAATGGAATTCCCTGAGGAGGGTTTTGACACACACCAAAGAAACTACAGAAATAGCAAAATAGAATAATACTTAGGAGATGAAGCATGAGCAGAAAGATCCTGAAATGCTTTTATAGTTAAGGACATTATGTGGGAGCATGGGATGAGAAGTACAGAAAGGTGCGTATAGATGAGTGTAAAGAAAGTGGGATGTGGAAGCCCTCTTCATCAGAGAGATGAAAGTTGCCTTTGTGTGTGGGAGGAATTCCTGTCTAAGGTTTYACTGAAAACAAGATCTTAAGGAAAAGATTTTTATTTATCTTTTCTAACCTACTGCTGCTGCTAAGCCAATTTCTCACTGTTCTATTGTAAAGTCACTGTATTAGTGTCAGACCCTTTGAATAAAAAATACCAGGGGAGCAAAATCATATTATGATGATATTTTCAAGGGAAGTTGGAATGTCTGGCGTGTTTCTCATCCAACTCTAGTTTTTGTCTGTGGTTGAGCCTTGAATACTCTGTGTTGTCCTGGRAATGCTGCAACTTCACTACCCTGTTGTGAGCTCCTGGAATCCCCTGTGAGCAAAGTGCTTCTGGAGCTTAGGAGCATGCAAGTGAAGCTCAGCACAAGCCACAGTGGAAATSAGTAGACATGTAAATCTGGATCAGCTGAAATTGTGCATATATAGAAAACAAAAATAAAAAYSCTAAAACCCCCCAGCTAAGTGCAGSTTCTTAGAYTGAAAAGAGCTCGTGTCTAAATGTATTTTGGAAACAGAATTCTGTCAAAATGGAGTGCATAGAGAAACATTCTTCTGGAAGTTTTGTCTGCACAATTATTGAATAAACAGCCGAAGAGTTCTAAAGCTGGAAACTGTAGTTCATTATAATACAGGAATAACATCACAACAATATATAGTTTTGCCTCTGCTGGTGACCTGTTTATTTTTCCTGCGGAAAGCTTGCTGTATCTTTCTATTACAGAGTGTTTAATTTATCTAATACGTATTTGTTTCATGAATTAAATAGACATCACCAGGRTAAGTGTGTTTATATTTTAACTGGAACGGAAGCCTTGCTGCTCCTACTGATCGAATAATTTGTATCACAGAAACCTGCAAAGCCTCTCTGTCCTCTGATGCCAATGGAGCTACTCAGAGCACTGAAGATAGATGATCTCCTCATGGAGATCCCCTGAGCTACTGAAGGTTCTTTAATTAAACTGAAGTCAGTGAGCTGTACATTTGTAAAATACCTGTTCTAGTGTACCCACCAACATGGGCATTCAGGAAGCCTAAAATATGCCCAAATTTGGAAGACATTTTTGCCAATTGCCTGTTTCCCGTTTGTATGTTGGTTAGAGTCACAGATTTGTGCTCAGCCTCATCCTTCTGATAAACCATTTCTGTTTACATCAACAGGAAACTCTTGGCTCCAATGCCTAGCTGTGAAATGAGACACTACTTCCATTTTCATGTTCATATTTTTTTGTCCTGGAACCAGATGATTTGCTCCCAGCTCTCCTCCCAGTCATTTCAAAACAACTTTCAAATTCTGATCTTTRTCCATTTATCATAGTAAGATTCAGACCCTGTTCCCCAAACCAGAGAAGACTGTTAAAATTCACTTTTGGCTGTAAATGGGCCCATATGTTGTTCTTATCTGAGTGATTTGCAACTATACAATTTAAGTTTTCTTTAGTTGTATAGTTGACACAGTTATTCGGGATTCTTCACATGATGTTGGTTGCATAGCACTATGAAAAAGTCTGGTTAGTTCAGAAAAAAAGGAATGTGAACAAGTGATAACAGATAGATGAACTAGTAGYGTCATTTACTGTAATGCAGTTATTAGAGCACTTGCAATGGGAGTGTTAAGATGGACTGAAAAAAGTGCTTCCAAGCCTGGATTTACAGTAAAAAATTAGACATATGAATGGCAGTAGCCTACCAAACTTTATTCAAATGTCACAAATGAGTTTAAGTACATTGAAATAYATTAGATGACATGAATGGCTTTAAATTGTATATTACTAATGTATAATTTAATCATAGTGGTTTGAAGAAAGCCAAAACTGACTGAGTTGTGCCAGAAGAAACCACAAAGTGCCAAAGTTTATTTAAACTTGATTAAATTATGAAGCCCTTTATTTCTCTAATATGTTTYTTTTCATGAWCTAGACATCATGAAGATAAGYGTGTTTACATTTTAATTGTAAACAKTTACATTTGTTAATCTGTATAACTGTAATCAATTGAATGCACTGATGACTCTTTCCAAGTGTAGCCTGTGCAGCTGAGATGTGTTGTGCTGCCTTGCACAGCGGTAATGCAGGGTGTGAAGCAGCCTCACCAGGATGATASTGACTCCCATCACATGTACATGAACCTTATGCTTGTTCTGGTGTGGGACAGGTACTAAATCTGTACTCAGCCTGGTCTGCTGAAGTTTTCTATGCACCCTGCATTTTTAAAAGAAGTATAATGAATGGTGGTTGGAGAGCAGTGCTGCCTGTAACCTCTTCTGGTCTCATTTAACAAGCCTGGATCATCTAGGGGTGTGGGAGAAGRTGATATCAAATAATTTCATTGCATTTTTTTGTATCCTCGAAAGGTTCCAGGTTTCAGTGTTTAAGTCTGTATGTGATACTTGCACTGAAAGCTGAGGAACAGTTTCTGCAGTGTCTTGTGACCAAAAGAGTGTCCAGGTTAGCCAGAGATCTCACTGAGCAACTGAGATTGCAGTATATTCATTTCAGGTGTATTAATTTAATTATTTATTATTTAGCTTTATTACGTATTTGTTTATCTTGGCCTGTCTGGCCAGTGAAATTCTTGGCCACATGAATCTCTGCGTTTTCTGTGTGACTTTCTGGCTGGGCTGTACTTGCTCCACATGCCACCCATGCTGGAGGGCTCCAGGACTGCTGGGGTTTCACTGTGGGTATTCATTTATTGAGAAGCTGAAGTAAATAATGCCCCTCGTTCAGGGCTGGGTTTGTTCTTTTAATGATCATTTGAAGCACACTGCAGCTGAGGCTGGCTCTGCATTGGGATGTGTATCTGAGATAGAACCTGCCCAAGCACTTACAAACCAAAACAGGCAACGGAGTCAGCAAAAGGAGTGTGCAAATGTTTTGCTTTACGCTCTGGAGATGTTTTGCTTTAAGTCTCTGGAGTTGTAGTTCAGGCTGGTTTTATGCTTGRTGATTCTTCATGTTTCTACACACASTTACAATAATTCCCTATTTCCATATTGGCCACATGTGACTGTGAGCATRTTAATACTTTGGTAGGCAAGTTCACTGTATTTGGGTGGGCTCTTAATTTCGAGAACACATTTCTTTTTAATTGTGTACTGCTTGCAAAGTTGTTTAGAGGTGCTAAAATATATTGCAAAAACAAGCATTTCTTTCTGTTTCAGGAGGAATGTAGTAAGTATGGATTCTCTTCTGGAAAGATTATTTTCAGGAGCTGAAAGATTTGAGTACCTACACAATTAGCTCTCCTGCAGAATGAGATTTGCAAATACCTGTATCTGCGTTGACTGCATTCGTCTTTGGGGATTCCCCCTTGTGTTGTCACCTCTGGCACTTGGGGAAGACAAGAGTCAGTCTCTTAAGGACATTCTGGAGAATAGGAAAATAAACAAGTATCCCCAAAATACTGGAACTCACCATCTGCATAAAGGGAAAGGATAGTTTTAGGTCARGGAGGAGTTTTGCTTCTGCTGATAGAAGCACTGTTCAATTTGTTCTAAAAGGACCTTTAGTTCRTGGTTTTCTTATTATGGTACTTTGTCAGCTCATTTTCTCAATCCAATTTTTGGTGGCTGGAATTGGATAAAAAATTACAGGATATTCACTGCAATAGGAAGAAAAAAATCCAAATCCCCTGGTTGGCAAACCTTAATTGTTGCATTTTCTCTGAATGACGAACACACATAGAATCCCAGTTATCTAYGTGGATGAGCAATTTCCAAGCCCATTCACATTCAATTCTCTTCCTCTAAAAGTGAAGCAATAAATTATGCTGGTGTTTAAGGGATAATCTCTGTGACTTTAAAGAACATAAACTATCAGAGGCACACCAGTCTGACTGTGCTAAATGCTGAGCACCTCRTCTATCCGAGTGAGTAACCTCCTCTCCCACAGAGAACAGCAGGAGCTGCAGATACTGGCATCCTCTCTCAGTGGCATCACTGCTCAGAGGGATCGAGCTGTAACTGAGGCAGCTGTGCTGCTGGCTGGGCTTGGAAAGTGCAGGCACTATTAGAGAGTGCCATTAGATGAAGCCACTGGACCATTAGGAAGCCTGCAAAAATGAGTAGCTTCTTCTGATCTGAAAAGCGTTGTGGTTGAGAATACACCCATCCAACATCCTCAAGGGGAGGTTTCTTTCACACTTACTGACTCTATCAGTGTTACCAGCCAGCATTTCCCTAGCATGAGACTCAGCCTTGTAACGTTTCACGGATGCCTACATCGTGCTGAGTAGTGCTGGTCATCTATTATTAATATGCTCACATTTTTTGCTAGACTAAAAGTATATTATTTTCTTATTAAATCTTCCATTACTTTGAGATGCTTTTAAGGTCCATTCTGCTCTCATTCTATTAGCTGGGAACAAAAGTTTTTCCAAATGTTAGACATTAATATATTCTGATGTCTGAATAAGCAAGAAAATATATCATATTTTGAGGCCATTTTCTTATGTAATGATGTCTCTAAACCTCATACATTGTTTTTATAAAATATTTCCCTTTTTCCTATATGAATGCATATTCATACACAACTACATTTTTGCATTAGAAGTTTTAGCTGCATGACATGCATAAAGAATTCAAAGAGCTCTTAAGTTAGAGAAGTATTATTGTGTTTGCTTTCACAAGCTGATGGAGGCAGTCACATGTGTATTCTGCTTGGAGATGGCCAGAGGGAAGCCAGYGTGCCCCTAGGAGCTGTGAAGTTAGTTAGCATGGTGTGGTGCCTTGGTTAATGARCCTGTGGAGAATATCTCAGGCACAGTACAGTGCTAATGCATCCCAAAGGCTCCTGGACAGAAACTGCTCTGTCCCTGGATGAGCTGGAGCATAGGCAAAGCCCTCGGGCCTGCTCTGAAAAGATACATATGCCAACTAGTGCAAAAAGAGGAGATCTATCAAAATGTGAGGACACACATTGTTTGAAATGCTCAGGCTGTTGTGAAGAGAGACACTGGGAGAGCTGACGGGGTCCATGAGTTACTGCTTTGTTGGATTCCAACTTATTGCTTTGATGGGAGCCCAACTTGTTCATCCCAGTCAGATYCATGTCTTGTGTTGGTTATTTCTGGGCAGCAGAATGGAGAGGACCATGTTAATCCATAATGCAGTTGTACTGTGGTTTGAGGGTGAGGTGAAAGGTGAGCATGAAGAGAATCATGGCAGAGAAGACCAACAGAACCTCAGTTCGTGCATTTGTAACCTGCTGCTGATGGCCAGAGTCATGTGCAGTGGTTTGGCCTTTGTTCCCCCRTGGCTGGGGCTCAGCACAGGGGCAGAGTCTCAAAACTGGGCTGGAAATTGCYTCATACTTTCCAGAGTTCCCCGGCAAATCTCTTGCTATTTTTGTTTCTGGAGTTCTGTTTCCTAAAACTTTACACAAGACCTATTGGTAGAATAAACTTTCCCCTAATAATTTAGCTGATGTAGGCCTAATTTTAAGTGCACCRTTTTTATTCTGGTAATTTCCAGATTAGTTTTTATTTCACCAGTAATAATCCTAACACAGGCATTGACTCTTACCCATAACCCCAACTGCTTAGTTAATTTGTTTATTTCTGTCCTGCTTGCAAGTTATTTTTAATCTTTAATGAACTTTGAACTATTGCTCACAGCTATGCTCAAAAGTGAGTTTGTGGCCTTTYATTGCCATTGCTGCTAGAAGACCTTGCTTGAGGCCATAGAGAAGTTGGGACAAAGCCAGGGGAAAAACTTARGCTCATGTCTTAAGCACAAGGTAACCATTCATCTTTTATAAGCCTTTCTTGTCTGATGCTTTCAAATTCTCAGAAAAAAAAATGGAAATGGAACAATTAAATGGAATTGTGTTTTTTTGTAGCACAAAGGTAGATTTTTCCTTGGGAAAATTTGGCCATGTCATGCTGGTTTGTTTACAAGCAGCAAGCTGTGTGGTGATGGCACAACTGAGGTCAGTGTCCCTTGCTTCTTCTATTATTAGGCATTCAAAACTCACTTTCTCTGGCTCTCTAACCTCTGTAAATCCATTAGCATCAGTGGAGTTTTGGTCTTTTATGCTTGCTGAATATCAGTTTTAAAAGATAACAGCTGAATATTTGATGGTGTTATTCACGTGTTTGAAAAAATTAGTTTGATTCTGAATATATATTTAAAAATATTTCTTACCTCAATACTTCAATAAAATGCTTCATAGAGTTTGAGATTATAATGGTGTCACTGGCAGTTTCTCATACTGYTACCATGTCTTCATTAGGGGGTTTGTGTCTCTATCCACTCTGTCCTGTTTTGGAAAGTGTAAAGGTACTCCCAGTTTTTAGCAGAAGGCTATTGTTACAGGAAAGACTCAGATAGTCTGTAACCTCTGACCTTTCCAGAAAATGTTTTTATATCTCCTTTGAAGGAGCATGGAGGGATGATGATAAGAAAGTTGAAAATATGGCCAGCATACACACTATGTTCAAGAAATAATATTCCCTTCTTTAATATTGAAGGATAAAACCCCCCAAAAGTAATGGGATCCAAAACCTGTTGGGAATCAGTGAGACTGTTCATCCTGATTTCAGGTTTTGTATTTACGCTGATTTCAGATTTTGTATTCAACCTTGCACAGTTTTCTTCAATTTTTTTTTTTTGTGTGTGTTTTCTTGTTGCCTGCACCCTCCCCCCTGCTCCATGATTAACTGTGTTTTATTAGAGTTGCTGCAAGAGGCAAAATTTAGGCTTCTCCTACTGTGGTTTATTGAAAATCTTAATCATAACATTGCATTAACAGAATTCTTCACATTTAGACCTTTTACTTGACAGGGTAGAAACTTTATTGTGCCYGGAATTGTTGTCTAAAGACCTTTCCAGAGGGGTCAGGAGAGACACATTACTTACGTGTTCACCTTTCAGRAGAAAGGAAGAGTTGTGGCAAAACCTCTAACTCAGGGCTGGAACCAGCACATTCCACAACATCATGCTAAAATAATGGTAGAAAATAAGAAAACATAATAAATGGTCACCTTTCTGATAATGTAAGTCAAGATTCTTGAAATACACATAATTTAAGTTCTTATCTCGGGGAGTGGTAAGAACTGGGGCAGTGGGAATATCACRGAATCACAGAATTGTTTGGTTTGGAAGAGACCTCTGGAAAACATCTCTTCCAACCCACCTGCCAAGGCCAGGTCACCCAGGAATGCATTGGGATGGGTTTTGAATCCCTCCACAGAGGGAGACTCCATGACTTCCCTGGGCAGCCTGTATCAACAAGAAAGGCACACCCGTGTTTTAAAGACGATTTCAGATACAGGTGCACTTTTTCATTTATGCAGGTGTAGAAAGCCTTGGCTTAGTTGTACTTTCTTTGAAAAAATAAGAGAAATATTCTCATTGAATTTTGTGGGAAAAGGGTTATGATTCTGGTTTTAACAGTGTATATTTTTGCCCATTCTCTCTCATTGAGGAATTATTTTTGCATGCAAAGTATATATACTAATGGGTTAAACACAGCTCCATCTTTTCTTTTCTATTAAAATAATAAATTTCCCAGGGATTAGGGGTCCTTTCACAGGGTTGTTTGATTAAGAGTGTATTGTTTGTGCAGTTGATTCTGTCTGGAGGCAGATGATCTCTTGTGGCTGCTTTTGACCCYGATTTCAGAAATGGCAGAAAGGAAAAGTGCACAGGCTGAATTAAAACCCACAAAGGACTTGCAACATTATGTCGGATCTAAAGATCATGTAACAAAAACTTTATAATGATACATATTGCTTAGGGTTTTTTCTAATTTGCAGGCTGCAGTCTTAGCACCGCTGCCATAGCTTCATTACAGGAGCCTTTTTGTTTAGATGTGACATATGTCARCAGGATTTTCTTTCTTCCTGTAGGCTGTTATGCCACCTCTTTAAATGTATGAACTAAGCTAAGACAGCTCTCATCTATCCACTGATGCAGTCATGTCCCTTCCAGGGGCTTTGCCATCCTAGAGCAGATAGCTGTGGTGTGRAAGTTTTCATGTTAGCTGAATATTATTATTATTATTTATTATTATTATTAATAATAATAATAACAAAAATACAGGGGGCAATGGGACAATTTTGTGATATAAACAGGATAATACCTACTTCTCAAAAATGAGAAACATTCAACTGCTGTCAATTCTAACATATGAATGGGAAAGTTGTCTGTGCTACTATTGCATGCAAAGTTTTGAGGCAGCTTTTTTTCCTTTAAAAATAGTGAGTCAAATGGTACGTTTTGAAGGGTGAAAATCTCATTAGAGGCAAGCAGAAAATCGTGTGCAATATTTGAACAGTGATATGTCAGAAAGACATTTTTTAATTGTGAAACAGGCCAAATATGTTTATTTTATGCATGTATTTTCTTGCTTTATAAAGCAGCTGTCAAGGATTCTAGATGGGAAGGAGGGCAATGKTGGGGGGAAAAGAATACATGTCTGCTTTTGCATGTGAGGATCTTGCTTTTGTTGCTGTATCATTCCAACCTTATTAATTTCAAGTATCATCTGACCTTTGATAAGCATATTGATCCCTGGGGTACTCCTTGTTGCTCAGATTATAAATAAAACTAGTAAGTCTGCTGGGGTCATCTTCTCTGCTKCTTTGTCTTTGACCTGGAGAGTTTGCAGTTTCTCACTTGATAAAAGGCCCATTTCTCTTGAATATCTGCTGATGACTCAGAAATGCATTTTTTATCTTGGATTCATGATAGTTTTCTTCCATATACATATTCTTCTGTAGCTTTTTCTGTGTAAAAGGATGTACAAGGGTTACCATGCCTTAGGCTGTCCCAAGCCATTTACTGAGTGGATATTTTTCATATTGAATCATATTTATCACATTTCATATTGAATCATTGCAGTCAACACAAATTTGTGAAAGGCAGGTGATGGGCATGGTTTAGTGGTGGCCTTGKCAGTTTTAGGCTGATGGTTGGACTTGATTAGAGAACTTTTCCAACCTAAATGATTTTATGATTYTGTAAGAACTCAAGTTAGAGGAACCATCAAGACTGAAGCAAACCATTAYTGAGGCCTTGGGGCTGTATCAGTGTATCTTTGTTTATAAAAAAAAATCTAGTTGTTGAAATGTGGTCTTTCTACTGCYGAAGTTTCCTTACAGCTAGAAAATRTGTCCCAGTGCCTTGCACAAACACGGATTTACTTGGGAATGGTAGGCTAAGTATCCCCTTCTCTCATTTTTGGATGCATGGCATGGAGATTCTGCTCATTCACATTGCTGCTAGATCCAGTCCTAGTGCATTTGCATTTTCTTTTGCTTCAATGTAAGACAATTATTTCCAATCCTTTTCCCTATTAATGTGTGTATTTGGTATGTATGGCAGGATTTTGGTAGCAGGGTGGCTTCAGTGAGAAGCTGCCAGAAGCTTCCCCKGTGCCTTATAGAGCCAATTCCAGCTGGCTCCAAGACACATCTGCCACTGGCCAAGGCTGAGTCAATCAGCAACAGCACTAATGCCTCTGTAATAACATATTGAAGAAGAGGAAAAAGTTATGGGGCAGAAGTAATTGCATGCAGGAGTGAGAATATGTGAGAGAAAAAGCTCTGCTTCTTATTATCCTGCTCTGATTTGACTTGTAGTAAATTCAGTGAATTTCCCCAAGTCAAGTCTGTTTTGCCCATGTCTGTAGTTGGTGAGGGATCTCCTCCCTCTCCTTATGTCAGCCTGTGAGTATTTGCTTMTATTTCCTCTCCCTTGCCCAGGGAGAATGGAGCAGCTTTGATGAGCACTTGGTGTCCAGCCAAGGTCAACTATCACAATGTACAACTTCCTTCTTCACATCAACAGCCCTTGATGGTTTTATCAGATATGTATCTTTCTGCAGGTTTTTTTCTTCAGATTGAACCATTCAAATTCAACTCTGGTTATGCATCCTTGTTCCTGACTATTCCAGTTGCTCTCCACTAGACTTCTACCAGTTGGTCCACTTTGCTTTTGAAGTGTGCCTCCTAAATCTGAAGTCAGACCTCCAGCTGGGGTCTTCATTTTGCAAAAAGAATTATTATATATATTTTACAATTCTTACTTYTGCTGGTGCATCTCTCTTTTGGGAGTTGATTGAAGCAGTGTGAACAAAATGACTCATTTGTTTTATTTCAGCCTTTCAGTGTCTCAAAGGGGCTTGTAACAGAGATGGGGCCTGTTGCACAACTACAGTGGGTAATGATTYTAAACTRAAAGAGCATAGATTTAGAMYTGATATAAGGAAKACATYYRTTTATGATAAGGGWGGTAAAATRCTGGATCAGGTTGTCCAGAAAGGTGGTAGATTTTACAAATAGATTTTATAGGAAAGTGTTATTCTTCAGCATCTCCACCTCAGCAGTTCACCAGAAATTTCATATATACAGAAGTTGGAAGAGATTTTAGAAGAACAATGAAGTAGTTAATGTGGATATTACTAGTGGAAAAAACCACATATTTGGAGAAAAAAAAGTGATTCAAGTGGCAGTTTAGACTTTAATTAATCTTCAGTGTCATGCATTTTTTTCTTTGTCCTTTCCTTAGGCTACTAAATAAATGTTTTTGAAACCACACGATTAATAACGAATGTTTTTTTCTTGGTGGCTTAGTGAATATCTGCTAGTAAATCCTCACAGAACTCTGTTCAAAAATAATTTTCAAGAGAAAGATCTTCCCCTTGGTTGTAATTTAGCAGGGAACATTGCTGATAATATAGTATACTGTCATGGGGGAACAAACATGCTAAGACTTACACATCTGCTGTAAATGTCTAAAGGAAAGTCTTAGCACTTAGCATTTTCATAGGTTTTTTTTCCCCCTAGTGCCTCATCCTAATTTTGGTGAAGTGGAGTCCCAGTTTATTCAGTTTGAAAAACATACTTTATCCAAAGCTTGGAAATATGCCAGAGGCTCTAGAGTTTTTTTTTTTTTCTGCATATTGACCATAGCATTTTGATACTGGTTTCTACTTGTTCATATTCTTTGAATGCTCAAAGCTTGCTGGAGTGTCAAAATATGTTTCTAGTAAGGGTATATTTTCAATTATCATCATTATTTCTTTGTTTTCAGGGTGTGTTCTGTTCTTTACAAACAAGTGAAAAAGACCACCATCTTGTTCATTGTTTTAAAGTCAGCATCCTCTCCCTGTGGGCCTGCAAAACCAACAGTGGTGCTGTTTTAAGGACTGTCCCAAGCACCAGCTTAAATATACTTGGAACTCTGGGTTTTTTGGAATCAAAGGTTCATACGTAATTCTGTTGCTTTCCTGGCTGTTAAAAGCAGCCATCAAGTGGTCAAAGTAATAAATGAGTGCATGTGCTCGTGCTCTTCTTTATCACCCCAGTAATGTGGATCATTCTGTTCAGCCAGGGAGTTCAAAGAGCCCAGTTTCAGATAACTGACAACTTAGTACTTAAATCTTAATCTCTTTGTTTGAACATCTGGCACCAAGAGATTGGAACACTGAGGCACATCCCTATAAAATTCATAATGTTTTCTACCTTCTGTAGATTAGAGTTCATGAACCATGTAAGCATATAAGGCTTGCAAAGTAATGGTAGGCTCTGTATCAGCAAAGGTAAGGTGTAAAGATCAAATTTTATAGTTTAATTTGTGGAGTGCCACCATTAATAYATTGGTTTAAAAAAATGACACTATCTGTTACCTATTTCTAGCTATAAAATAAGTGTTCCCTGTGAGRGATCTCAGTGTTGACACTGAGTATTAATACAATACTAACAAGTTAATTGTTCAGCCAGATGTTTTAGAGAAGCAGCAGGGTTTTTGGGAACTACTGATAACAGATCTCTCAATATTTTTCTTTGTAATCTTCTTTTTAATGTAAACGAAAAGGATTGATGCTGTTGGAGTCAAATATTACATATTCCTCTACTACATAATGGTATTGTTTTACTTGAAAAAATCAGAACTAGTAAAGAAACAAAAGAAAAGGTTATGGTTTTTAATAGGCAAAACCCCCTTCAGAAAGAATTTTTTCACAAAGAAAATTACCTTTATTCAGAATACTGCTGTGGTACCTCTCTGAGGGTTGACAGCTGTTGACACATTTTCAGTCTTCTCTGTGGAAGTTAGATTAAAGTGACGTGCTTTTCTCTGTTAACACGTCTTAATGCATAATGACAGATACAGTACAGGTGAAGAGCATCTAGGAGAAGGAAGACTAAGCTGCACAAAAATTTCCAAGAAGCATTAGACAGCATTGTCAAATTCATTTTGTTTGAATTCTATGCAGACTATTTTAAACTGAAAAATCAAAATTTCACCTGATGTGAAGATTTTAGCATATTCAAAAGTCAAGTCTGCCTGTGATACAATCATTATTTTAGAGAAACTTGAGACATCCCAGTAAAAAATATTAGCACATATACATGCGGAAAAGGAAAATAAAAGTATTTTAGAAGAATGTCACTAAAGCTAAATAAATTAGTGTGTATTTTGTAGGCATGTGTGTTTGTTGGTAAGCACAGTTTTTGGTTGCTTCCTCCTGCCTACCTCCATGTGTGGTTGACTCTTGGGAAGGAATCARTCCTTGAGAAGTTGTTCTGTCAATCGAGGAGATAAATGGCATGAGGTATTTGAGGGTCTGAACTTGTAGAAAGCCCAGCTGTTTTGTTTTTATGTGATTCTAACAGTTAATGACTTCTCATGGAATAACTTCATTACTTTTGAATTAATGGTTTTGGATAAAAAGTCTTTGTCTGAAAGAAATGTGAATTTCAGGTGTCACCAAATTGGTTGCTCTTAATTCTGAGTGGAATCAGAATTTGAAATAGGTGTACAGGGAAAAGATTCCATACTGAAAAATAAACTAGTGGGTTTTTTTTTACTATTATTTTGTCTAGATTGACAGGCACAAAATTCAAGAGATTCATATAGCTGACATTAAATGTATGCAAGTGTGTACCGAAGACAGGGCTCTAACCTATCAGTAATTGTGCCATAACAATTTTATTTGGACTTTTATTTTTTTAAAGTGTGAAGTCCTGTTTTAATTGAAAGAGATTGATAAGTAAACTGTGGATGTGACATAAAGGGCAAATAGTGAAACCACTTCATACTTAAAGTATCAGCTTTATCGTAAATTGTCTGGAGACTAGTGACTTCCTRAAAATTACAGTAGGCACAAAACAGCTGGCAACTGCATTTTCAAATTTATAGATGGAAATAAAAAAAAATGAGTAATTGTTGGAACTTTGTGTTCTGTGATAAATGCTCGCGTAGTCTTCCTCTGCTCTCTGCAAAGGAATTAATTTATAAGTGCATGGAAAAAAAACAATTTCTTTATATTTGAGCTCATAAACAATTTTTCATGCACCTCTTTTTTCTTAATGTTTTCTTTAGGACTTGCAAATATTTATTTTTAAGAGGTTTCATACATTATTCTCTACTATATGTGGCTCTCATTCTTTTCTGTCTTCTATTAAATGTAATGTGAAGGTCAGACTCTTGGGTTGCAGCAACAGCAAGGGGATGTATTTGAGTCCTTGTTGGAGGTGGTTTCTTTTTGATGTGAATGTGATTTGCTARGTTTCATATATCCCATAAAATAGCTCATGACAGCTACATGCTACAACAGATAGCTTTTCTTCCTTCCATAAACCTCTTGACTTGACTGTTCTCTCCACTGCCTTTCACTAAACAGAAAATTTGTGGCAACTSTTGCCCAATAGATGTTCAGAAAGCATGTTTAAATGTGCCATAAACCCATGAAAGTATTTTCAGGGATCAGTTGGCTGCAGGTGCTGTCTGTGCTGAGATGGAAATGTTTTATCTGAAGTTTTGTTCCTTCTGGGGTCAGGACCAGTAATTATTTCATTATAGGGKAAATGCCTGTACCTACTAGTAAGGTACAGATTTGAGATATGTGATGACAGTGGCTTCCCTCTTCTCCTTGCAAAATCTACCCTGACCAAACCTTCCTGAGCCTTTTTTCCCCTCACCTTACCAGGTAGTCCAGTGTTTCCCCACACCTTTTTTTTTCTTTTCTTTTTTTAAATCAAACAACTGTATCTCCTTTCTGAAGAAGCAAGAAGATGGAAAACATTACCACAATTGTTATTTTTCAAAATAACACTGAATATCCTCTAAAAAGAGAAAATCCATTTTCCTAGTTTTGTTTATTTGTGTACTTACGTGTAGAGAATAATGTGTATAAAATTAAGCAAAAAAAAAATTCCCAGTTATTTTGAAAACCATTTTCTGGTACCTTTTGAACCACCAGGTGTGCAATTGCTAACATGGTTCTGGCAGCGCAGAAGTGTTCATGTTGGAAATAATGATGACGTTTATTAACAATAGAAAAGTCAMAACAGAGTTTATTTTAGCTTTACACTGCATTTTAGTGAAGTTTCCACAGCAGCCAGGTGTGAGAGAAATGCAATATTAGAAGATTATAAGCTAGGACCTATGAATAAGGTCAAAACAAAAGCTGTAAATAGTATGCTGAGTACGTTTATGAAGCTGGAACTACTCATAAAATCGCAGACGAATTGTGTTCTCCTTGCTCTTTGTGGAGCAGATTCCCGGCATGAATTATCATTTGTAGAAATTGTGGAAGGCTAAGGTGTAGAAATGCACCATATATCCTCTTTAGCAAGACAAAATTAGAATGAACTATGTATTATTTGGTCAAACATAAGGACAGAGCAGAGACAAAATATATGGGTTGGCACTAGACACCCAATTTCTTTATAACTARCTGTCTTTAAAGCAGCTTCCAAAACCTGTTGGTTTATACATTGCTCTTTCTTCTGGCTTGGTTAAGGACATGCACACTGTTTYTTGAACTGTTTTTTTCAGTACTGTTATTCAGGAACTGTTCTTCAGGGAACATTTAGGATTGGTATAAAACTCCAGGCAGGTTTATTCATGACTACTGTGTTAGTTTCGATATTGCTYCTTTTGTGCCTTCTTGAAGACAAGCACACAAGTCACTTGAGTAGTAAAATGGAGAAAGAAGGAATTGCGTGTTGCACTTTGATAAGCTTCAAAGTAATAAACCCAGAAGGATTCAGAAATATAATAGTGAGATCTAACAGGAATAGATTCACTGCAATGGATAAACAGTGGAACACATAAGAAGAGCTGAAGGCTGCAATCATATCTCATTACATTTTTCAGTGTGTGAATTCAGTCTTCACCGGTGTTACAGCTGCGGTAAGGAAGCAGTGCTGCGCCTGTGCACATGGAGATCCAACCATGGCCAAATTTTGCTCACTTGCAAAAGAATTTAAATTAGTAGTCTTTATCTGAGAAGAGTTATCTTTTTGTACTAATTACATTAATATGCACTTACCATTTGCATATTAATTATTGCGTTCCTGTTCCACTGTTGCAGTTGAGTTGTTTAAGACTGAAAGTTGTGCGTACAGTCCCAAGTAGTGCTGAGAAGGAACTCACATTCTTGCTTTTGCTGTAAGTTTTCTTTGAAAATATTTACAACGCTGAAAATCAAAAGCTGATTTTTCTTGTTTTTTAATTGAACTCAAGACAGCAGAGCTAGCAGTTGGCAATCATTTTAATATTGTACTGTAGTTCTATTTGAGCAAAAGTACTGCATCTAATGAAAATGTCATGATRTAATATGAATTACTTCATAAACACATTTTTTTCATAAGTAATAGCAATTTTAGYTGTATTTCTTACAAAAATTGATTTTAGTCAAGTGAAAAAGATAAATACCRTCTTTTCTCTTTAGTTCCTTCTTCTTTTCTGTCAAATATACACATTTATTAACTTTATGGTTCATACCACTACTTGCTGTCATGTAGATATCGGCTAGTGTGTGCAGAACTTTTGAGTTCATTTTTTCCTGTTAGTTTGCAGTATATAATATATAATCACATGGCTGCTCTCTGTGATGTGTTTTGCTGACTCGCTGTAGTTTACATGTCACAAGTGCTGGTGGRTTATACTTCCTTAGGGGGGTTAAATTTTAACTCCCTTGCCATGAAGTGGTGGATATTTGAAGATTTGAGTACACTGGGTAGAGATGTTCCCACAACCACCATGAATATACTCCTCTGTTGTTCTGCACACATTCCTGCCTGGAGGAGTCTCTCTGCAATTGGTCTCATCCTGTTGTTGGATTTGGATATGGGGATGCAGCATGATCATAGGGCATATACATCCATTCACATTGGTCTACTGGAAGACTTTTGGAAAATCAGTATGTGAGTGGGTTGGAGACTGGCAAGGCAAAATTTAGACTCTGGAATAAGTCCATGTATTGCTGAACTCACAGACTGCTGAAGTTAGAAATGTTTCAGGGTGAACATCCAATCACTGACTAAATACAAATTCTCATTCAAGAGGATGTGAAAAATACATAAAAGAAGATGGATAATAGGGATGTCTCTGTGGATGAGAACTGTTATKTTTTAGGCTGGTGTATGTTTACATGCCCTGAATCTTCTGTAGTTCTCCAATTGCAGCTTTTTATTGCTTCTTAGMAGCTTAGTATGGCTTTGGCAGAAAGTAGTTGATGATGCATGAGARAAAGTAGTATCCACTAGGGTGTTTTTTTCCTCTTCATTTTAACACACTGCATATGGATATCTTTAGTATCCTATTTTATGTATTTTTACTATCAGTGCAAAGAAGTGGAACAAATGTGAGCAAGAACAGATTTCATTYGCTATTCCACTGCCATTATCCTGTTAGTACTTTATTACTTACTGAAAACCTATCTTGGAGTAATGGTGTGGTGCTGCTTACGAGCAAAGATGTGATTAATGGCAAGGTTTTGATCTTTTTTCCTTTGTAATGGGGAAGTGCTAACRTAGAGCAGAAGTTATGTCATTTACATTACTCCCTGAGAGTTTAATGTAAACAGAGTGGAAGATGCCTGCTGTTTGCAGTAGAGCTGATAACATTAGTCATTAAACATATTTTCTTCCAGTTGATGGAGGCAAATTCTGYACATACCGATTTCAGTTTCCACATATGTATGCATTATTCAGGGTAAGTGGTTAACCAGTTTATGTGGATCTATTTCAGGCTCTTGTCTGTTTGGGCACCACTCATGGTGATTGTTCTAGTAATGAGAGCTACATGACCAGTTGCCTAAATCACATGGGATTATCTTTGTTTCCTAAAGCTGATGATCGAACCTTCCTGTGTGTGCAAGAGTGACAAAACAACGTGACAAAAAATGACACTAACCTTTCCTTTCCTTGTTAACCAGTGTTTGAGTTTACTGATTTCCTCAGACWGGGAATGGCCCTGGCTAGGAGAGCACTGCCAGAAGCTCTTTGGGGAGATTCTTCCTGCACCTGCTGAAGTGGTCACTTTTCACCGAGGCATTCACTGTGCTGGAGGGATACCAAGAATTGCATGAAGATACATTATCCTGTCAGTTGTGAATGAGTCTGTTAAGACTGAAAAGGGTCCTGGATGTCCTTTCAGSTCTGCTTATATATTTCAGTAATTGCCAAAATACAGCAATCAGCCTGGAGTAGAGCCCAAACTGCAGTTAGTCCGATAAGCTCTGAAATAAGGTTTTATTTTATTCTCTATCCCCAGCAAACAGAATGAAACAGATACCCCTCCTTCACTGTCTCCTTCTAATCCTCTTTCTCTTCTCAATTCATACTCACTGTTGGAGTCAGACTACTGGCAACCTGAAGTCATGGGTTTGGCTTTTTGAATGCTGGAAAAGGAATTGATCTTGTCTTCCATTACCTGGGCAAGTAACTCTCACTGCTCTGGAGGGGAAGCAGGGAACTCTGCAGGACGTTTAAAAAAAACCTAGTGCTGAATGGAACTCTAAAAATGTGATGCTAAGAATTGTGAAAGCTCCAGTGTGAGCATCCAGCTCTGAAGTGCCCAAATTAGRCTGTCTCAGATCCCCTTAGTCTGTGGATTCAAATTGATTTAGGCATGAACTGGATATTAAACGCTTCCTCCCTCTCTAAGAAAATTTGTCATAAAGCAGAAAATTACATTTTGAAGTGCCAAGGGAGACTTAAGGACACAACTGCATCTGCAACTGAAGTTGGGAATAGTCATTAATTATTCCCAGCAATGCAGAGTTTATCAGGTTCCGGGTTTGGCATCAAAATCCTCACAGGACTTYTGGTCTGTCATCTTAGAACTGCTGATCTAGCAGGTTTTCTACTSTTAAGATGTTTCCTTTGAACACAGTGGATCTTCAGGGGATCATAGGTCTGATATCAGGATTAACAGTTCATAAAACTAGTTTACTGAAATCAGTTTTGGCYTTAAATATTTCCTCAGAACTCATGGGAGAAAAAACTTAATCAGCAGAAGTAAGTAACARTGCAAAGGCAGTGCAAACTTGACTGAAATGAAATCAAGCTCAGAATCTGAGGGAAGAACTGTGWGTGGTTTTGCTTCTCTGACTGGCCTTGGGATCTTCTCAAGGAATGAGGAGTGTGATATGAAGAGAAGATATTAGGAGACAATATKACAAATGTGAGGAAGAACTTTACTGTGTGCATGACCAAGCACTGGAATAGATYACCTGTGGAGATTGTGGAGCMTTCCTCACTGGAGATATTCAAGACCCTTCTGGATACAATCCTGTGCCATGTGCTCTAGGATGACGTTCCTTGAGCAGGAAAGTTGGACCAGGTGACCCTCTGTGGTCCCTTCCAGCCTGACCCATTCCGTGATTCTGTGATTCTGTGATTCTGTGATTCTGTGATTCTGTGATTCTGTGATTCTCCATTATTGAACTTCTGCCCTGTGTTATCTCTGTAATTTCCCCTGTGTTTTTCCTGGAGTGCTCTTTCATGAAACCCAGAATCCTTGCAAGATTCCATCAAAAATCCAATGCAAACTACAGCTTGCTTCCCGCCCACCAGGGTGTAAATACCTGCGAGGTGCAAGCCTTTCCTTTTGTAGACATACTTGTGCAACACACCCACTGCTTAGTTGTTAATCCTTGAAAAACCATGTAAACTGCTTTTCTGAAGTCTGTGGTAAACTTATTTATGCAATTACTTATATGCTTTATACACAAAAGCAAATTCCATGTCAAATTACTTGCTTACCAGAGTGAATGCAGAGAGCAGAACCCRCAATTATTTGCTCCTTCACAGCTGTGTTTCCTGTTCTAAGCTTAGAACAATTATGGGTTGCAGAAAAAAAGGCCTGAAAATAAAAGCAGGTTTACATGAAAGCAGAAGTAAATAGTCCAAGAGCTGCAGCACAAAACTGGACAATCTTCTTGATCACTCATAGCAGCCATGTGGTCCATACATGCCATCAGGTAAGAATGTACATCTGGATGAAGGATTTTTTTTTTTTTTTTGCCTCCTTGCAACAGAATTTAGTATGTTTTAATGTGGATGTCCACGTGTTTTAGAACATTTAAGAAAATCTGCAAGGAATGAAGAAATATTTTTTTTATTTCTTTTTAAATATTTAGTGGATGGAATTGAGCTATCCCAAGTGTGTATTATTATCTGACTTAATTCCTGTGGTTTATCAGAAGTAACGTGCTGATGTTTTTCAAGACAAAGATTTCTTGATTATTGTGGTGCTCTCAGGGAATCATTACTGTCTTTCTAGCACAGGTAGCTGTAACCTTTTGAGGACTGACTTCTCTTTAGATGAATTGTCATCTATTTGATCTCTGAAGAGCCATGAGAGGATTACAGGTGACATGGGACATCACACTTCTTTGGTTAACAAATTTTTATTGAGCTGAAATGCATGTTCCTTGCTTTTTAATATTCAGGATAGACTTAGAAATGCAAAAACAAGAGGAGAAAGAAATCTGAAGAAGCTATTAATGACCCTCAAAGCAAATAAAAAAACAGAATGTGTGAAGGAGAAGAAAGAGTCTGCATTAAATCATTCTAACAAACAGAGCACAGTTAAACATGCCCTGTGAATTGTAACTACTTTTTGTTTCACTAAGAGGGATAGGAAGTCAGCAGAACAAGAATCCAAAAAAATCTGTACTGGCTGCTGAAACCCAGTCTGATTGATTSTGCTCAAACAATTTAGATGTCAATTGCTCAGTGACATGGATTRCAAAAATGATGTTGTTTAGGTTTTAGGATACAGTCTAAATCTTTACAGYWGTTTATAAACATTGGTAAATKAATTTTTACAGTCYGAATCAKATATRTRTATWTTTAARCACAGATAGGCYAYAAATTCATGGGATGGTTTAGCCTGAAAGAAAAACAAATATAAAAACCTAAAAATTAAATCAGATCACATAGCACATGATAAGTTTTCAGTGTGTATCAGTGTTAGTGACCCATGCAAATTGTGGCATTATGATAAATGATATAGAAGGGAGCCCTTTGAAAAGAATTTTCATGTATGAAAGCTCCGTATCTGGCCAAGGAAACTTTACTAGTCAAGTTTCCTTTAGGCTTATATAGTTTCCTAATCATTAAGACACACTACATGACACATATTACTTGATATCCTCTGTGAATGGTACCTAAAGCCACTTAATCCAGCTATCTGTTTTCAAATTGTCTTTGCTTTTATTAATACAGTTAAAAATTGTCAAATGGGAAACTGTTTTTTTTTATTTTTTCATTCAGTAAAAAAACTGAAGTAAAATTGTTTTTATATTGATCTGCAATAATAATGCATGTATTCATTGGAACTCTCCTCAAGGCAAAGAGAGGTTTTTGCCCATTTATCATCACAACTCATTTCTGAAGTAACAACAGAATAATTTCTTCTTTATAATTAGAAAAAGGTTATGAGGAGAAGTAATTTATTAAGGATGAAGTTTGCATTACAAATTTGAATTGTTAGAAGTTTGGGAACAGTTTTGTGTTAAGTTAGAGCATATACTGTACAATGTTTTAGTATTATTTATCTCTACATTGTGTTAAAGTTACAAAATCAAATAACAGCAGATGCTTTTTTGATTTTTTAAAGATAAAACATTTTTGAGTGTTTGTAAGCAGTGGATAGAAACCCAGGAAATATCTAACAAGTTCTTTTGCAATAAGGGGAATACTGTCTTTTGTTTTAAAGCCCACCATTATCAGACTAAAATTCCTTCTTGAAACATACAGTATGGAGCTCTTTACAGTAATTACTTTGCAAACATGAAAGATGAGAATATTAACACATTTACAGCTTTGGGGCACAGATTAAGAAGTTTTTTCTCCACCTTTATGTCTTTTGATCTTTGGATTTGAAATTCATAGAGAATAAGTCTAAGTAGTAGTGTAAGAACAAACCCTGTCACAAGATGTGTTTATCCCYTTGGGAGAAAACAATTAGGTTAGAAAGAGTCCAATTATTTTCCTTAGTTTGCCAAAAATTTACTTGTTCCTATTACAAGCTTAAATTGCTTATTTGGAATATATAAGAAAACTGTAAAGAAAATAGTTTGACTTTTTGTATTTTCATTTTTGAAACTGTTAAATAAGCTCTGCATTTTTCCCTTGCTTTTTAGAAAGTCARTAGGCATTTTATATCCTGAACATTGTCTATGAATAGAAATTGAATCTTAAATCTTCAGTAAATAACTGTGTTGGGTTTAAAATGCATGAAGAGAATTAGTGCTTTATGTTGGAAGAATACTTTCTATATATCAGATGTCCCCATAGTCTTTAGAAAGATAGCAGCTAAGGTTCCTGAAATACAAAAAAAAAAAAAAAAATTATTCTGTATTGCAAACACTGGTTGAAATAAATCATAAGTTGAAGCTAAAAGACACACAGAACAATTACTTATTGTTTTAAGTGTATGGAATGTATATTTATATATTTGTCTAAGCACTCCTMCCAATAACTTCAGCTGAGCTGGAGCAGAGGCAAAGCAGATATTACTGAATGGGCATGATTTGTRTAATATGGAGGATGTTTTTCAGGGTTATAAGCAGACCATTTGTTTTTTTTGCAATACTTCTAAAACAAAATAATTCTAACCAGGAAAAATGTCTTTGATGTTCACTTTGGTGCATTTGCCTTTTTCTGAGCACAAAAATAGTATGGACAATGTTGTCTGAAGAGATGATCATGGAAAGATGGGTTGAGAGGAGAACCTTCCAAAGTTAAAAAAGGGCAAATACAGGCTCTGGCACCTGGGGAAGAATAACCCCCTGCACCAGCACAGGCTGGGGCTGACCTGCTGGAMAGCAGCTCTGCAGAGAAAGACCTGGGGGTCCTGGTGGACAATGAGCTGGACATGAGCCAGTTGTGTCCAAGAAGGGCCGTGGTGTCCTGGGGTGCATTGGGAAGAGCATGGCCAGCAGATCAAGGGAGCTGATCCTGCCCCTCTATTCAGCCCAGGTGAGGCACATRTGGACATGAAATACAACTTCTTTACTGTTATTTTTCTTCAGTATACAAGACAAGGCATTTAATGTCTGAGTGTAGTTAGACATGAACTGTTTGCAGCACTGAATCTGAGTGCTGAGCTTGTTTCCTAAATGATCTAGAAGGGCAATTATCTTTTACATGTGAAAATGCTGGCAATTGCTGCAATAAGTGCCTGTTTGGAAGCCCTGTACAAACACTGTCARCTACTTTGGAACATTTTAAATTTCTTTCTTTAGACCCAGTAGAGAATTGTAGAAGAAAAATATCTCTACATTTTGGTTCCTAGCAGTCATCTCCCKTAACTGACTGGGTATTTCTGTCAAGCAGAGGTTTTTAGTGTGATGGAACAATGAGTCTGAGGGGCTGTCAAACATTCTTGTTTCACAGCAGATGGATTCATGATGGATTAGCTCTGTGCCTCCTACCAGAGGTGAGAGACCCAGATGACACAAACTGAGGTGCTCTGCCACCATGCAAACAAATCAGCATCCTAGGGAGGTTGATTGGAATACATTCAATGTCCTGTGCTCTCCAAGGCATGAATTCAGATYTGGAAAATCCTTTCCAATGTACTTCTGCACAAATGAACATGATTTTATTATTATTCCTTGCAAAAAAGTTACCTTGATCTCAGAACTTTGTTTCCTCTGTAGATAGATATAGATGTTTCTCTGAACTTGCTTTCTGCTGGCAAATTCTRCCATCCCAGTCTTTTGATACATGTGCATTTTTATTCAGGAGAGGTGTTTGATATTGCTAATTTGTGCTTCATTAACCATGGACTCTTTTACCATAATGACACTGGGAAGAACGATAAACTCCTGGCATTTTAYAGGAGCCCAGTAGCATGTACTGAAGTGATTTAATTGCAGAGCTCATGTTTTTTTCATATGATTTTGTCATTATTTGTACTTAAATATGTGTAAGTGGTACAGTAGTTGGTAAATGTTTTATGTTACAAATCAAGTAATATACCTACATCATCTCGATATGGGGTGATATTCAATGAAGATTAACATGTAATAACTACTTTGGACTTGATATTACTGTGTTGTATATATAGAAACTTTTGCTTTCCTGTTCTCTTTTATTTTCTATGTGGCCTCCATAGCAAGGTCTCACAGTGAAGTCTTTGAGTCTTTTCTCTCAGCCTTTTAATCTTCACCCTTTTCCATCCTCATCCCATTTTTGTATGTAAGGGGAAGCAGYTTCCTCTCTAAGTGGACTTCATTCCGACTTCATCTTGAATGTGGRCTTTAAGTATATGTGTTTGTGAAAATGACATTTTGTTTTTCCTTTATCATATGTTACTCCTATATTTCTACATAATATTGAAAATTATAGAGTTTTTTGGGGTTTTTTTGCCTTCATTTGGTATTATTAAAATACCTTGTTTGGTATTATTAAAGTAAGTTGTAATATTTTTTTGTTCAATAGCATTAAAACCAGTTAGGAGGGAATAGTTGCTAGTAATACTATTTGTCTAATGTAGAAGATTTAGAATATAAGGAATTGCTGTGTGACATCTGAAAGGAGTTTGATGCAGYCCCATGATAATGGGATTTCTCCTTTGGATGGTGCTGCTGGAAACATTAGCCAGTAGGCTGGAGAAGGGAGAGACTAGCAGTCATCAGCACATTTGCAGACAGCAAATCATTTCAGCATTTTTAAATTCAGGCTTGAGGAAGAATGGATGGAACTCAGTGCCATGAAAGCCTGAGTGGTTCACTATAAATACATGCAAAACAATGTGCACTGGAAGAAATAATTGGAGATGCCTTGGATCCAAAATCTTTGTGTCCACACAATTAAGCAGTTCTAWCAGCCTGGCTTACTCTGYTTTAAATATTTTWTTTTTTTTTTAATCTCAAGGAGACTCTGTAATTTTACTTATGCCTTTGCAACTAGTAATGTTATGGTACTTAACAGTAATTACATGGGTGCCAGTACCCTTGTGGTTTCTTACAAATGAAATTCTTYTATAGGGCAAGCTTTTTTAAGGAGAAACTTCATTGGCAGGATATCTTGGGAGGTCCACTTGAAAGCATGGCCCTTCAGGAAATATTGTGGAGCCTGTGATTCTTTCACAGCACACTGAGTGTGTGCTCAACAGCAGCAGCCAAAGGTATAAACACGCTGAGGCTGCTACCAGAAACTTCAGAGAAATCGTCGGTAGGACTCGTTATGTTTTACCCCAGTAGCTCAGTTATATGGGCAAGGACTCGTTATGTTTTACCCCAGTAGCTCAGTTATATGGGCAAGTTACTGCTTTTCTGAAATAGATGGGACAGCTGCACTTCAGCGCTGTTCTGCTGAATTAGCAGGAGAAATTTAACCATGAACTACTACACAAAAGAAGCAAAGGGTCACAGAGGCATCAGTGAAAGAAGGCTGGAAGGAATGTTTACCCAGGGAGATTTAATCGGTACTCAGGTGGTTGGAAACAGGGATGGCCAGTTTTAATTAGTCCTTGGGGACATGAGAAACATGTGGCAAGCTACTCACTGTTTGTTTTGGGTAAACAGAGAATTCAGAATGCCTGGCACCACACTTGAGGCTGCAATTAAGGGTTGCCATTTTTCATGCTGCTGTTGTGCAGTCACTAATTGGCACAGTCGTGTGTTTTGATCTTAAGCAGGGTTCATTTACCTATCTGTTATTAAAGGTTCTGGTTTTTAGTTTAGACAACAATACATCAAAACCACAGAGAAAGCACAAAAAGACACGAACCTGTTAGAGTGCATCTAAAGGAGGGCCACAGAAATGATCTAAGGGATGGAGCACCTTTCCTATAAGAGAAAAAATGAGAGGGTTGTGGAAGTTCAGCCTGGAGAAGAGGAGGTTCCAGGGGGACCTTATTGCAGCTTTTCAGTACCTGTAGGGGGGCTCATAAGAAAGGGGTGGAGAGACTTCTTAGAAGGTCCTATTATGATAGGATAAGCATTATGGTTTTAAAGTAAAGGAGGGTAAATTCAGACTAGATATAAGAAAGACATTTTTTACAATAAGGGTGGTGAAGCACTGACACAGGTTGCCAAGAGAGGTTGTGGGTGTTCCATTCCTGGAAACATCTGAGGACTGGTTGGATGGTGTTCTGAGCAACCTGACCTATTTGAAAAACCCTCATCACAACAGGGTTAGACTAGATAGCCTTAAAGATCCTTCAAACTCAAACCATTCTATAATAAAAAATCAGTCAGTTTATCTTCATTAGTCAATTTTTTACTACTGGAAAGCAATTCAGGGCTGATGACCTGAAGCATTCCTTAGTTAAAATCCAGTGTGCAAAATGGAATTTTACAGGCAAACACTGCTTTTTTTTCTTCCTCCCTCTCACTCATCTGTAATCAAAGAAAGCCCAGGAAATATTACAGACAAAGCAAATCTGAGATTGATATGCATGTTCAAATGTAACCAGATGTATTCTAGCTTCATAACCATCTCCTATCCAAAGTGTAATTTTGCTGTGTAGGGATTTTTCTTTTCTAAAGGACACAGAGTTAGTGCAATAAAAACTGAAACCACATTTACTGTCTGACGTAGCCACCAATTCACTGTCATGAAGTTTTTGTCACAGTAGGTTACTTTGTTACTTCAGTCTGCTCTAGCGAGGGAAAAGCTCATCATTCCTTCATGAGTTTACTCATGCAAAAATGATAATTGGTGAAATATATAATAATCTATTACAAATTTTCTATAGATTTTATTTTAGAAATCCGTGTATTCCTTGCTCATGAGGCAATATTTAAACTTCAGTTCTATGATGGTGTCTTCAGTTGTGTATCATTATAATGCTTGTAGTAACTAAAGCATGATCTTGTGTGAGCTAAATGATATTAATGTTAACAGGAGCACAGCCAGACAAACCACAAGTGTGCTCGTGTGTGCTGTCTGAGTTAAATGAAGTGGAAATTTACTACTGTGAGCTGTGCAGTGTGAGATACCATACGGTCTCATTTGTTTGCAACTGATCTTCAGGCATGTCCACCCAGGGGTAAAGAAATCTAGAAATCTTTTTGTTTGTACATCCCAAAAATAGGGATGTGACTCCTTTTAGCATGTCCTGAGGAAACCAGCACCCTGTTGGTATAGAAAGGGAAGATGCACAATGCATCCTCTGTGTCAGAATGGGTATGGGTCCTGTCCTACACATGGGGCAGATAACCTAAGGAGGGATGGCAGCACTCTGAGGTGGTTCCTAGTAAGGCACTATCCCTATTTGCTATTTTTTCATGGCACCACTCAAGTTTAATGTGGTGTTACATGTTTAGGGATCCTGAAACATTTTCTGGGAAAATACTTCTGAAAAAATAGGTTTGCCAGTTGCATCTCCACAAGCACACCTGTTTGCAGGAAGAGTGCAACTTAGACAAAATTCCTATGCTGGAGTTAAAAAATAAGTGGTGAAAACATCCTTTCTTAATACTTTGAAAAAAATTTCAAGTGAACAAGAAGCAGAAGAGTGTTCATGAGCCTCTGCCTGAGCAGCCTGTTTGTCTTGGTCTGTTTGATGCTGAGAAGCTGTAGATTCTCTCTGCTGTGTTGCCTTGAATGAGCACAATCACACAGACCAGATGCATGCCATTGCATAAAATATCCCTTCTGGGCTTCCATTAGGGATTCAGAATACCTTTTACACTTTCCTGCTTAAAGTCCAATTTACATTTTTTTATTAATGCTTTATTCTGCCAAGGTTATCTTAAAATCTTTGTATCCATTTTTCCCTTGAGATAGAGTCCTGAATTCTTCCTTTCTGTCCATCCATCCATTCAGTTCGTCAGATCAGAGAAGTGTTATTTTCATCAGCAACTCAAGCTTGTAGTCACCCATTCATCCTCTTAGTTCTCTACCTGCCGAGCACTGAAGAATATTAGAAAGTTTTCTGTCCCTCTTGAATGCCTGAAGACTCCTAAGTCACTCACAGCATGCATAACAACTGCAAATCCACTCTTGATTCCAGTACGGACAAAGCTTGTGTGAAAAACCAGAAGGAAATGGTAATTTCTGAAGTACAGTCAGTCATTCTGAAAAAGACGAGAGCAAATTGCTTCGTTTGGCAATGGCTCCACATTAGGGTATTGCTGTATTTACCTATATTTTCCTATAGGCTAAAATCTGTGTAAGGAGGTGTGACATAGTCTGTAAGGGTGGGAAAGATGGAGGATTTTGCTGTGTGGGGAGATCAGAGGGAAGATTGTTTAGAAGTTTAACAAACATGCTGGGTGTACAGAGTTATGGCTCTTGCTGCACTTTGTTGCTTATGCTGTGAGGTGTTTAGCAGTTACACTATCACTGTGGCTTTTTTTATTTTTTTAATTGTCGGTAAGATCAATTTGGTACTCCGGTATTGGTATTTCCCTGAAATGTGTGTACCATTGTGAGTTAAATAAGAAAGACAGTTCTTTCCCTCCAATTCTGCCTCAAATCTGCTGAAATTCCTTTACTTTAGGAAGTTCTTATTTTGCTCCTAGAAATATACCTGTTAGCACATAGTTAAGGCAACAGTCACGTTTTCTACTGAAAACTTTGACTACTTCTAAAAGGGAGAAAAAAATGCCGCAGAGTAACTAAGACACTTTTTAAAATTTTATTTCAAGTTTTCACTTGCATTCTTTTCACAAAGAATAGGAACTTTTAGAAATTTAAAAAAAAAAAAAATGAAGCTGACAAAGTGGAGTATCATTCATTTATGTTTTTTCCTTAGCTCATTATCTATTTATTTCCTTTGCTTGCCTAATTCTGATGCTTTGGAATTCACCCATTTGGGTGTCTGTCCCTGAAGAGGTTTTGGTTGTGCCTTTGCTTTCTGTATCAAGTTTTTTGTTCCAGTCATGGCCCACAGCGTGTGCCAGGAGAATGACCACAGCATTTCACTGCAGCACAGAAGACAGCTACCTGCAGGGGTTTGAAAGATCCCAGTGTTTATGTGCATACACCAGCAGAAACTGAGGAAATGGGTTTAGTAATTTGTTCCTTGACGGGGATCTCCTATGATTTTCTGGTCCTGGGTGGGTCCATTCAACAAGGAAGCACAGAGGAGCTGACTTGCTAGGATTTTTTCAAGTTAATGGAGCTTTTCATGTGTACATGGAGAAGGTCAGAGATTATGGCAATATTTATGGACTTGATTCAGAGGGATGGCATACACAGTGTCTGTTAGAACAGAAACCTGTAAAGTAAAAGAGGATGATAGATATGTCAAACTGCTTTTGTTCTTCCCATGTGTTTATTATGTGTCTTACTTGTAACAGTTTTACTTTAGTTTCCGCTCTGGTGCCATGTAGTACTTCAGTTTTTAAGAGTACGTTTCAACCTGTCAATCTTACACTGCATTTTACTTTCTCAGAGAACTGTTTGAATTTGAAATCAGGCTATTTACATAAGACTCCTGTAAAATCTTTGTTACATTCATGTCTCTGCTTGTTTTCTACTTGTGGATGCTCACCAGGTTGTGTATAGGGCTGTATCTCAAGATGATTGAATTTGAGGAATATTCAGAACCTGTCCTTATGTTTATGGAATACTGCACTTCCCTGTGGTGTGGAGCTCTGGCTGGTTGCTGTATGATCAAAGATCAATGGTGAGAAGTCAGTTTGTCTTTATGGTGTCTGTGAATACCCGTCCAACCCCTGTGCTTGTGGGCATGCTGCATTGCTATTTCACCTTGAAGGGTCTTATGACAGTCTAAGCCATATGCACTCTATCAGACATACAGCACAAAAGGCATTGAAAATTCATAGATGTTCTGCCACAAAATTTTCCTTGTTTGTCTTGCTGACAGCAGTTTGGGGCTGTCAGTGTCCTCAGCAGACCATGCTCCCCTACCTGGCTCATGGCTGCAGCCAGATCCTGCTGTTCTGTAGCAGTCTCACACTTTCTTCTTGAACTTTTCCCTTCTCCATCTTTCAGTGAGTTAGAGTCACTAGAAAAGCAAATAGCCCTGGGCTCCTGGTCTCAGTTGTGCTACTAGCACAGCATTGTGCTCGGTGCAAGGACAGGCTCAATCAGTTGCTGATGGGTCTYTCAGGGACAGATCAAGGGAAGGACACAGAAAGTAACATAGAGGAAAGCCTCCCAGCAAGGTTATAAACTAGAAATCAGGACTTGAAGTGGATTAATTTCTATGTGGTCATAGTTTGGATGCATATTAAGGATGCCGCAGGCTAAAACTTGATAATAAAAGTGCATTAGCATTTGTTGGGAAAATGTATTCAAATACATTTTTTCCAGTTGTTGATTTAACATTTCCTTTGAAAGCAGCTATAATCTTTGATGACTAATTCTGTGATGATTAAAATGAAATGTGTAGAACTGCTGAATTATCTCTGTCTCAGCACAATAAAAATGGCCATATCATGCTTACCAGTGTGAGTAGATCTTCTCCCTTCTAATTTGCTAAGGTTATCACGAGAGTCTTGAATTATGGCCTATTTGTGCAGGTCTAATTTCCAGCTAACTCAACCCCTACATCATGGTTTTTTTTTTTTTTTTAATATGGTTTGTACAAAAAAATAAATTAGATATTTGGAAGGAACTCACTGTATTTCAAAATACCCTTGTGAGCTTTGTGCAGAGATCTTGCAATTAAATTGCAGATAACATTGCTGCCAAACTGTGGCTCTTTTTCAGGATTTGTAGTTTAATGTGTTCAACAGGGATGGGTCCCTAACTGAGTAAAACCAAATGGATGGCTTTTGCTTTCATGTGTTACTAATTCACTCTACTCTGCTTCAGAGCTAAACAAATACAATGCTGGTTCACATCTATATACATTATAAAAGCAGGTGATTTAAAACCTACTTGGCTTTCACTGATTTGTAGCTGTGCTGAAGATTTCAGTATTTCTTTTCACACCTTCCCTTTTTCACTAGTTATTGTAACTGCTTATATAGATATTGTACATTATCTTTGTAAACTTCTTGGAGTAGGTACTATGTCATTGCCGATTGTCTTAGGTGCTTCTTCATTAAAATAGATAACTTGATGCCATATAAATATAATAAAAAATATTTACAAGATAGATTTAAAAAAATACTGAAAAGTATGTTGATAGTAAAATTTTAATTGGGTTCTGATTGGGATATTTGATAGAATGAAAAAAATCCTAAACTTTATGTCCAGTTTTCAAGCCTGAATTCTGCTTCAGATTATGTGGATGTAATCTACCTGTGTGCATTATGCTGTTCCAGATTTGGATATTCACTGGATAGAATAAACAAAAAATAATACCAAAGCATATAATATAGGCTGTGTGTTTGGGTGGGGTCTTACTCTTTTAAAGAATTTGAAAATCATCTTACAGTTAAAGCACCAGCCCGCATTGGAAAAAATGTTTGGATTTTTTTTTTTCTTTTTTTTTAAAGTCTAAATACTGTGTGATAGAGGCGGTGGCAGATTTTTTTTTGAGTTTGGAATTGTTGATCTACAGAAAGGATTCTGGTGCAGTGCCTTGAAGGGTGGCTTTGAAGCCAATTTTAGCATCTGTGTTCATGACCTTGTACGAGAAGTAGCACTTGTGAAATTTGGTGATTGATGAAGCCCAGGAGGCATTGTCAAATCAAAGGCAGGGTGACTGAATGGAGAGAAATGGGCTCAAATTCAACAGTGCAAAGTGCAAGAACTTGTATTTAGAGATTGGTATTGGGATTTCCTGCTCTTTGTTACAAATAGCTGAGGAAGGGAAAGACCTTATTTTATTATTTGCCAAAGAAATGTCTATAAGCAGTTAGAGAAAAGGGAACTAGCAACAGGCTGGATAAGATGACCCATAAAGTTCCCTTCATTGTTCCTGTATCAATTTCTAGCTCAACAAAACTGCATTACTGTCTGCAAAAAAACCAGTGAATACAGCAACATTTGTTGAATAACTGATGCCTTCAATATTATAGATATACTTTTACAAGCAGTATTTTCAGTAAACCAGCATGCAGTGCTTGATGGAATATTGGCACTTACAGTTCATTCTTTATTTCTTCTGGCTTAATTCAGTGTTTCTGAATTGAAAGTTACCAGCTGATGACATTCAAATGAATAATTTTTCTCTCCATGTACTTGCATGCTACAAATTGTGCATACAGCTTTATGGCTGACTTGGAGAAGACTGCATCTTGTAATTGAGAGACATCAAGCTTCAGGGAAAGTTACATAAAACAGGAAAAAAATCCTCTCTGACTTTGTAATAATACATGGAATACGATAGGCTACCCTGTTGCCTGGAGCTTGGTGTTTATATTTCTGTATTGATTGAAATGCTTTAATTTTGCATTTGGTCTAACAACTGTGCATTCAATGCTGCAATTTTGAGGAAGAGAATATTTTAATTAAATGACTTTTTTTTAAAGGGAAGTGTTAATGATGTTCATGTTTGCATGATTATTTGTAACTCTTAACTTATTATGGAACTCCAGCAAATGAAAACAAGAGAATTCATATCATATAGTGGCATTCATACCACGTATCACAAAAGGGTTCAGAAGGAAGTGACTATTAAACAACAGGGACAAAAAAAAGGCTTTAAGGTGGGATTTAAGGAGATAAATTTCCTTTGTGTCTGAGAAGGAAAGAGAAGATTGAATTACAGACAAAAGAGGAAGAGAAAACAAAAGCATGACCTTCCCAATTGGGGAGGGATGAGGGACACCAAACAGGATGAGTGCAGCACCATGAAAAGAGGGAGTGGCTGAGTGTAAGGTCAGAATGGTCAGAGAAGAAGGTCAGCAAGAAGTTTTACATTACAGGAATACAGGTTTTGAAAAAATAGTATAACCTTTTTTCTTTATATTCAGAGGTAGGCTAAAAAATGGGAAATACATAATTTTGTCTCACAGAGCAAGGTATTTGGCTAATACATCTCTGGTGTTTTTAAAACTGGGGGTTGAGAGGTGGGAATAATGAAAAAAATAATGGTGGTAAGCTGGGGTGTGTTGAAGAAGACAGTCTTGCAAGCCCCTGCTTCCTCCCACGTTTAGTCCCAAAGACTATAAAGATATATGTAGTCTTTGGCTATTGTATGTAGTTTTCTTTTTTAAATTTCAGTGAGCAAAAATGGAACACTGCTCTGATGTTTAGCCATTTATCACAAAGGCCTCCCATCCTGTTCTTGGCTAAAAGTTAACATAATGTGTCAATTATTTAAGCAGTGTATTTGCTGCTGTTTCTAGTGAGGAATCCTGTGATAATTTGCCATAGGGTAATCCTTGAAGTAATTTTCATGCTGTTGCTTTGAGTTGCTGTGGGAAGTTCAATTTGATGGACTTAGGGAGTTGTTGGATTTTTCCAGTTCAATCCAGTAAATCCAGATTGCTGCAGTCCCGTGCTCCTCGGTCCTAGCAGCAGGAAGGCTGAGTGTGTGCTCTCCATTCTTTCCACACAGAGCTGGCACCAAAGCTGCACAGAGAGCAATGCTGGCTCTGGCACCTCTGTGCACAGATCTGCTGATCCTGTTCTTTGTAGTTCACCAGTGGGACTCCAGGCATGCTAATTCATCTCACACTCCTGCATCCCACACACAGGCACTCACATACACAGAGATGTCTCTGGATCTGTGGTTTCTGAGGATGGCCCACTCCCAGGATCTCCAGACAATGGTTTTTTTGGGTAGCTGCCTGCCAGACCTTTTGCCCTACTTGTTGACTCGTCCAGTATGAAGTTTGATAACATCTCACTCACAGAACATAAGGCACACCTAAGCATAGTTACAGAGAGGACAGGTGTAGAGTTTAATAAGACAAGTTTAACTGGTGATCAGATGCTGGGCTTGGCCAGACAGCTGTACTGCCCAGCAGCCTTGGTTATGCTTGGCTGGGCCCTTTCATCTCCCTTTCTGTATATTTTTCCATGTTTGTTCCTTCCCCACACACACTTGTTTCCTTCCCAAATAAAAAACCTTTCCCTWATTGTTTCCCCCTGCTAATCTGTTTCTCTACATCCATACCCAAATTTGGTGTCACCAGCAAAACCAGTCATTACCTAAGTCTTCTCAGCCTTAAATGGTGTCACTGCTATGGCCACCTAAGCGCTCTCGGACTTACAATACTCCTCAGTCCAGAGGTGCTCTTACTCCTCCCTGCCTCTCATCAGAGTTTGGCCAATTCTCACATAGCTTCCCCTTAGCTAACCATGCAGTTCAGGCATCCTTCTTGGCACTGAMTGTAGTTTCTGTCATCTTCTCACTTTGTTATTTGTTGCTGTCCAGCAATTTCTTGTGTCATCTACAGAGCTTCCTGTGTTCTCTTTGCTTGGCTGTGATGGAATGCCTGCATACCGTAAGAACTTCTACTGAAAGTGGATTTACTGTAAGTTCAGGTGGGGCAAAGCTCAGGAGCCTTCTAATATGAAGTAAATAGTGACAGTGAATTAACGCACACACACTCCCAAAGCATTGCAGCTYTTGACTGCTTGTACATCTGTTTGAATTTTGTGTGTACCTGGAAGCAACTGCCATGGAATATCTGTAGAGGGAGATGCATTTTCTCTTTCACTAACAATTTGCAGGGAGATCCTTTTTAAGAACTTGGTGWGTGCCATAATTTTGTCTTTAATGTATACTGTGTAAACCTTTCTTCTTAATCAACTACAAACCAGTATTTTTTAATGTAATGTAATGTAGTAAAGCAATTACATTTGTGACAAGTTTCCCTTTCAGTATATTGTGTTCTCCTTTGAAAATGAAGTATTTGTGTCATTATCAAGGGGTTATTTTKTCATTATGCACTTTGAATTATGCAATTGTACATCACTTCACTTTAAATAATGAGCAGAGTATTCTGTAGTATCTGTGAAATTATCTCTGCAATGGTCATTTTTGTACTGTCAGTATTAAGCAGCTTGCAACACTCTTGAAACTGTTCRCATTTAATAAAGTAGAATCATCTCTCTTACCTCATAATAGCTTTTCTTCACACACTTTTGTCATGAAAAAACAGCACATCAGCATATTCTTTCTGCTGTCCTGTAGTGGAATTTGTAACTTGCACAGGAAACATATGTTTTTCTTCTAATGAACTTCAAATAGCAATCAAATATATATAGAAGATTACATCAATATTGACCTTGGTCCATCACACTGAATAAAAAATCAAGTTCTTCTTCACTACTCAGAGAAGCTTAAGCAGCTTTTACTGTTTTAAGAAGATCTTTACAATTAACTTCACTGTCTTTGAGAACATTGTCTGTTCCATCAAAAAAATATTGAGGAACTTTGTGTATGACTAAAGGCTGCAACTAATGGTAAAATATCTCTTGCTTGTATTTGTTTTGAAAYCTAGAGCAGATACATAAAGAAGTATCCTGAGGTCTATCAATGTCTGTATAGGTTACTGAAGAGAAATTTTCTTTGTAAAACGAATCATTAGTCAACTTTTGCTTTCTGAACAAAAATTTTTACATTGTGTGAATGGCATAGTAAATCACTCTGACTAGTCACTTTATTGAATTCAAATTGGAGATTTATAAATGAATATTTTGTATTTAACATAGAGCTTTCCCTTGTGGAAAGTTCAGAAAAAATCTGTTGTTCAGCTATGTTGTTATTGAAACACAAATAACACTTAAGTAGCATTGTGGCGGGTTTATTCATAATTGTGTTGTAAGACAAGAGTTTCTAYCTGCTTAGGAAAGTGAGTGCCCAAGGACATGTATATCAGAAATTTAATGAGAATGATTATTAATTATTAACAGCTCAAGGGTGAAAAATTAGTTCTCACCAGTGAGAATTTCGTAGATAGGAAAATCTGTATTCATTAAAAAAGGACATACTTTCTCCTTGCATTCCTTCAAATAAAAAGCCAAAAAACAACAGCTGCTGATAGACTTTCTACAGAGATGTGAAAAACCGTTTTTCTGTCCACTTTTCTATGTCAAAAGCTTTGGCTGCTGTGAACATATTTGACTWTGTTTTGAGAAAGTACGAAATCATTCAATAGTTTCAGACCTGTAAAAACCTAGGTTTCTAGGTCTTAGTTTTTTGAGATAGCATAGACAAGTGCATCTGGAACCTGAATTTTATATGCTGTACCTGAATGAAGAATTAAGCCGTGTCTGCTTTGTGTGGTTTATGTAGAATGACTTGTGAGGCATTGTTGGACCTAAGGGGCACAAAAGTGTGCATTTCCTAAGACAAATGTAAAAGCCTGGTGGAACAATAAAGATGAGCTATGAAACTTTGTAAATATTCCCTTTATGCTAAATTAGCCTCTTTCTTATATAAGTTCTACCTTATTTTATTGCTATCCCTTGTTGTCTCTTCGCTTATGTTCTCAGATGCATTTTTAGCATGACTCTCATGGGTTGTGTAGCACCCTGTGCTTTAGCTGGTGTTTTCAAGCAGAAAGAGACTTGCTTTATCTGCTGTTGATTGATTTTTCTGATGTTCATTTTCATCCTTCTATTGAAGAATGGAGAAGGGGAGCTATGTGTTAAATTGTGAGGATGATGCTTCAAGAGAGGGTTAATGGATCACTGTGGATAGTTAAAGAAGAGAATATTCCAGTCAGATAGAAAAAAATGAGAAAATTGCTATCACAAAATGGAGTTAATTTATATGAATACTGATAGTGGCTGCTGTGCTGCTTTCTGTAMTTTTTCTTAAGACAGAAGACAAATTTCAGCGAGGCTCCTGGAAGGAGTGTAGCAGAACCAGGTTTGAAACATGGTGTCACCGAAATAACAGACCTTCCATGGAAGAAAGGGGAATCAAGTTTGGCTCTATGACTGGGCCACTCAGTGCATCTGGTTATGTTTTGAAAAATGATTAGGTGTTTCATATGCTAATTTTTACAAGAAGGGCAAGACAGACTGTGTACGTGCCCACCAGTGGAAATGAGAAGCTGCACCTGCTGACACGCTTATTTTGCGGCATAGAAGTAAAGCCATCCCTAAGTGCCTGCTGTTTCCAAATTTTACTTTCTCTTCCTGTGTTGCAAAGTACAGAGAAACATTTATAAAAACCCCTTGGTGCAGGTAGAGATTGTGTGAATGTCAGAGAGGGGGCACTTCATTTGCCTCTGCCTCAACAAAAGAAAAATCCAGGGAAACACAACTTTCTCAGTTGCATATGTTTCCCTTCTTTTGTTCCAAACTTGCACATATTCCCTTTCTTTGGTTTAAAAACAGTGGAAGGTCACCTATATTGCACAATTTTGGTAACCCTGAATGGTAAATTCAGATCAAAAATCCTCAAAGCAGTTAAGAAAATCACTGCAACAGACCTCCCACTGTATCCTGCTGGGGCTCCTGAGAAAAATAATTAATCTCAAGCCTGCTTATTTCAACATTGTTCATTCACTGAATGAATGTGTGGAGAAAAAGGCCTTCCTGAAATAATTACCTGGTTTGCAGATTATAGTTCTGACTGAGAAAAGTACTTAGCCATAGTGGAGATGACAGGCCATTTTTGTTACCATTTTCCTAGCCCAGATTTCCCAAAGTGAAGAGTTAAGCTCAAAAACTGATGTCCRTCAGAAGGTGTATTACTATTGATATTGTTTTAATTTTTGTAGTGATRTTTAGGAACTTGTGAAAATCAGGATTCCACTTTGCTAAGTGCAAAATAACGAGGAGACTGGCTCTACAAGGCTTACATCATAAGTCCGGTAAAATAATGAACAGCTGAGTTCTGTAAGAAAAAGAAAATAATTTAAAGTTATAGAATTTAGTTCCTTCACTGGCAATGAAGACAGCATGATCAGAAATAGTCACATGAGCCCTGTATCTGGGCAAGCTGTGGGCCAGGTCATTGCCAAGCCTGCCCATCTGCAGGGAGGGAAGCAGAGCAGTCCCTGCAGCGTGGTTGCATTCCCAGTCTGTGCCAGTGAGCAGAAAACTGCAAAAAAAGGTTGGAAACAGGCAGATTCTTGGCTTTATGGTGTCACTGTAGGACATTAGAAAACCCTTGCACAATGATTTTCAGAACAAATAATTGTTGTCCCATTATGGGAGACGTAACAGCAACATCTTGCATCAGCTGTAGAACGAAGGCGCTGCTGCCCGATCCAGTGTTCCCCTGCAGTCCAAGACTAAGGACTTGGTACTTGTGAAGCATTGTTCACTTCCAGTTTCTTATCATTCTCATCTCTCTTCTTGCTGTACTATCTTCCAGAAATAAAAGAGAAATAAATGAACACGTTTCTCAGTATGCCCATGTKCCTGTTTGATACCTGCCTTGTGGGGTGTGTGATTTGATTTTTGAGTAAGAGCATCTCTTTCATAGAGCAGTATCTCTGCAGTGAGGAGCTCTGCACCATGTTCTGATGGAGGCAGCTGGATGTTTTTGCGACTTTTAATAAATTTCTCTGAGGTTTGATTTTTCCCTCATCTAAAGAACAGCAGGTAATTCTTGCTTGGTTGGGGAAGCCTGTAAAGAGGTTTGAAATCATAGGCTAGGCAGCAGTGCAGCAGAGCAGGTTAAAGCCATGCTGCAGTGCCTGTTCCCTGCGCAGSTGGAGCCGTGAAGGTGAACAGTGTGACATGTGACATTCCCCCCTGGTGAGGGTGGCACCATCCAGCACAGGAGCTCTGGCAGTTGTTTGTGGGGTGAGGCACCTACAGGCACCGAGGCTGAGGGTGAGTCTTCTTTTCACAAAAACCAAATTGGACTACACAGCAAAAACCATTTAATTTGGAAATACTTATTTGTAGGCAAGTGAGCTGTGAACATATAAATCTCTTGATAAACTCTCCCTGCTGTATTGACATTGATGKTACACAAGGCAATTTCTTACTGTGCTCTTTTCTTTCAGGGAAACCAGAAAACCCCAAGAAACATTTTATTTCTCTTTAAAGCACAGCACTAATGATCTTATTTGTACAAGTTTACATCTGACAGGAACAACTTTGTGTTTGCAAATGTTTCACGCCTGTTGCTAAATAAGTTGTAGCAGTAACTCATTTGAAATTGAACAGGAGACCTGTAGCAACGTGCTATAAATTAACTATTAATTCAGAAGATCATTTTCTGAATGCTAGAATTTCAAAACAATTAACTTAATAATGATTTTTCATATTGRTTGCATCTTCAATACATAAACTGCTCATTACATCTTTGTGTTGTCTATTGATCCATCTGTTATACCAGTTTATTCCATTCTCCTGCTTACCAATTGCACCCACGAGCCTGAATTTATTGGAACAGTTAAATGACATTTAATGCACTGTAGCTGGGAAACAGATCCAGTAGACAAACCTATTATTATACTAATGGAGTTTTTTGAATTACACATTGCTAAGCACAGTGTTACCTTCCATGTTATTCTGAAAGCCAGTGACAGGTGGGATAATTTAATATCTTCTGAGCTGTGCACAGTTTTGGTTTGTTTRGTTAATGAACCAATGGTTTCAGACATTGTTTTCCTTTATTTCTAAAGAGGCTTAAATGTTTAAAACAGTCATAAGCAAAACAACAAGCTGCAAAATTGTTCTGGACTATGGAGGCAGTTTTCTGTTCAGAAATTTGAGGAAGCAGCAGTTCACTGCCTCAGTTTCTGAAAAAAAATCAAAATAACTTTATCCAAAAAAGTCTTTCTAGAGACAGAAACCAATACCAATATAAATGAGGACATCTCACCTAATTTCTCTGGAGTTAGACAGTTAAAAACGGGATTCTGTCTGTGGATTGAAAGTTACACCATTTTGGAGAAGTAGGAAAAACCTCACCTCAGAGGGACCTGCTCTGTCTTTGCTGAGAAGCAAGAATTAATGCCTTGATGTGATTATTAAATAGAAACATTGAATCTCTGATATTTCTGACTGGAATCACTGATGATTACTTTTGACTAGGACTTCATGTAAATTCAAAGATGGTTAAACAAACCCCAGTCCACCAAATATTTTTCAATTCAGGGAATTCTTATGAAATTCATCTGGCACGTGAACAATGAAACAGTTATGTTTGGCTTTTAGTTGTGGGAAGAGATGGTGGCTCACCTTGTTCTTTGYACCCTCAACAAGAAGACAAATCTGGGAATAAGGGAGTTTTACTTGTAAATACAGTAAATTTAGTATTAGCGGTGTTAGCTTAGACCTTGCTGCTCCACGGGAAGCAGTCATTCAATCAAGCTCTGCTGCTGAGGCCCAAGATAGTATGAAGTTAATAAAATCCATTGCAGAGGTGACAAACCTCCTCTGAGAGTGTGAGCTATCCATGCAATCCTTGTGCTTTTCCTCTGTAACAGAGCTTTTCATTCTTTTGCACTCTGCATTCACGGGAAGGGATTGAATCCCCCTCCCTTGCATAGCAGCAGGCTCTTGGTTCCTCGCTGATGCTGGAGTGGGGAGGCTGCTGAACAAAGGAATTCCAAGAGCTTTTCATTTTCCTGATCCAGTGGCACAGTGATTCAGTTCCTCTTCTGATGAACTGGGGTTGTCAATGAGAGAGGGGTTATTTCAGCAGCCACAGCCTATGGGGCACTGTCTGCCTGCATCCTTAGTCACAGAGCCCRAAAAGAATCCATTGCCAGAGCCAGCAGTTGTGTTGTATTTCCAGTGAGTCCTGCAGCCTGTTTGGAGAGGATGAGGCTGGAGAGTCACCTTCCCTCTCTCCCCTAGGCTTTATTCACAAGGAGCATTCTGCAGAGTTGTCAAGAGAAACCATAAGCCWTATTTGAAAAAAGACCCGAGACCTCTCCTAGGGTTCATCAGTGAGCTGAGTGAGACAGCAGAGCTTGATTTGCACCTTTCTGAAAATCAAATAATCCCCATGGATCATGTGCTGTTGTGAAATGGGATACACCTATCCAAGTGTGTTCAWTTTTTTCAAAAATCTCTGTTATTTTTACTTCTGCAATTGTTTCCTTTCCTGTCACATACTTTTTACTGAAACGACACAGCTACTCTCCCAGTAATAGCTCCCCTGAAGGCATTTCAAAAGCTCTTTAATATTTGAGGTCTTAGCATGAACTGCCCCGGACCTTTTAAGGAATTTACTCCTATGGGATACAGAAATGACCAAAGGAGATTTACAGTCATTCTTTGCAAGCATGGAGAAAGCCACTCTTTGGGTAAGCTATCTCAACTTAGCATTATTGTGAGCTTGGCAGATATTAGTAATATAATTACCTTTCCCACAATCAACATTCTAATTTAAGAATATAAACTTACCTTTTCTCCCATAAAGGACACCTGAATATTTATTATCTCTGTGGATATGTTTTAGGTTTGCACTCCAGATTCATTTGCTAGTACTTTTAGTTGAAATATCAAAAAAACARGCTGTAAGTGCATATATCTTTCCTGTGGTCTGTCACAAGCAGCTTGCTTGATTTTAAGAATACTCAGATGTGGTTCTCTGATTAATTCTGATTTTTTTTGTAGGTAAGAAAATCTCCCTGGAATTTAACAAAATTTCAATGCAGTGTAGTAGTGGAGGTCATCCAAAGTCAGAAGATACAGTGAGTGGAGWTGTTAAATAGCTGTCTCAGCCTGGGAAAATGGTAGAACAGGTTTAAGACAGAGAATCCTCATAGTGGCTTTTTTTTGTTGTTGTTGTTTTCCACTTTGTATTGTTGCAAATCTTGGTCTCTGGTATTTTTTTCCAGCCTAAATTTCTATACTGTTAGTGCCACTGGGAACTATTGGTGAGTCAAGAAAATCAAAATAGCTTTTCTGTGACATTAAAGATTACTTTTTTTCAAAAAGGGTTATAAACTGTCTAGGAATCACTATAAACCTCTGTTAGATGTATTATAAAATAGATTTCAGTACCAGGAACTTGGTAAGAATTTGACCTAAATTATTTCAGGGAAACCTTGGTGATGGAAATAAAAAATATATTTATCCAGGAGAGGACTGAATTATTTATTATGGACAGTTTTATGTAGAGTTTTTTTCTTCTTTTTAATGATCAGTTTTCCAGCAGCAAATGTAATATAAATACAAAAKTACAGACTGCTGCTTTTGTTGACAGTACATTTCTTCCACTTCATGTGGACCACCTGGTGTGAATGCCCTTCCCAATTTTTAAGAAAAACTTCACCAACTTTGTTATCAACAGTCATTGATTTCTGGTGGTTAAGATACATAGCATGAGGATATACTTGATACATTTGGGAACCAAGCTATTCCCGGAACCCTGGATTTAAAATGCGTCCCTGAGCGTGAGGGACAGATTGTATAACACCTCCTTGTTGGGTGGGTGATGTAGTCAGCATCCTTCTCTCACAAGAGCACAAAATGTTTATGTTTGTATTTGCATAGAGTGCYACTTATGAATGGTGAGTATGGTAATTTCACATTCTTATTTGATTAATTGCCTGAGCACCAGGGCTATTCCCAAGACTTTTTAGGTAACCCTTGTATATTCCCTGATTGGCACATCTGATAAATTCAGTAATTAAACTGTATGGTGCTATCTGTGCAATCACTTAATTTTATCTGTCCCATTTGCTTATCTGTGCCTCTCTCAAAGCTCTGAGTATGGATGAAAGAACTGCTGAGTGTTCAATAAGGTGACACTTATGTGTCTATCAGTGAAGTTTACTAAATTTCCATCCTTTCATTGCCACCCTTACTCACTCAGCAAGTCACAAACCAGTGCACTGCATTTGAGAAAAAGCAAATGTAATTCGCACTCCCAAATGAGACTCTTTCTGCTGTAAATATATCCCTTTCTGCAGTTTACATTGTTTTTCTTTCTGCCCTCAGGTTGAAATGGTATTTAGATGTTATATTAGAGAATAGTGATTTTTTTGCCAGCTCTTTGTAGCTTTTTGTCACCATCACTTTCAAACCCAGATGGGTCAGTCAGCTTAGTATAGATGCAGTTTATTTGGATTACAAAAAAAAGAAAAGTCGAATGACTAATTTTTCATCTTTATTCTGCAGTGCTACCTTCCCAAARCCAAAGGCAGCCTGGAGTGCCTTCTAAAATAATAGGAAGGTCTTCATGTAAGCTTCACTAGTTGTTTTGTTAGAGAAAGTTTCTGTTCCAACTTTATAGCCAGTAAAAATTTTGAATTTGTCAAAAAAAAAGGAATTGCTTCAATTTTTTTGGTCATTCATTCACATCTGAAAATGTTAATAGGAATATTTTTTATAAAAACTTGCCTGAGGAATAAATGCTTAAGAGTGAGGCAGGTTAAGTTGCCAAGTAACTGGCAAAAATAACTGGATGTTGCAGGGCAGTTGAATGTGAATTGCTTATTTATATTGTTTTCTTCTATTTGCACTGTAATTTTACACTTCTTGAAAGAAATGTTCAAATTTGGAAGAAATTGTTCTGTAAGCTAGATGTAGGCACAAACCCACTTCAAAACTGTCTTGCTGTTGTTGTTATTATTGTGTTTATTAACTGTTCTTCAGATCCAGSCTTGCTCCACTGGTTTTGCCTCTTGTTTAAGGTAACTATTTTTTCAATTTTAGCTTTGCAAAACACACGTGCATGACATCATCTCACACCAGYTGCAAAACAGCCATTGCTTTACTTGCCTTATGCTGAAATCTAGGACTTTCTYGGACTCTCCTGTTCCAGCTGTGGAGAGTCAATGGATACTGAAATAGGTGAACAGTCATCATTTTGGCATAGCTCTACTCTACAAGAAAGTGAAGGAATTTGATGAGAGTTGTGAAAATCTGGGAACAGCAGTGGAACCACCCTCATGGGCTGCAGTTTCCCCTCTGTGACACTCTTGTGAAGCACCAAAAGCCACCACTGTTAAGTTTTGTTGCTTCCATTAAAGCCCATCAGGGTTAGAGTGTTCAGTGCATGGACCATACCTCTCAATATCACTTTAAAAATGATGGTGACACTGACTTCTGAGGGGTAAAGGCCTAACATGGGTAAAGGCTGCGTGAATCTGATCAAAATTGCAAAGGCTGAGAGAAGATAAACCCAAAACTACCTCAATAATAATAGAAGCACCATAATTTGTGGTGGCTGTGCAGAGGTTTGCTGTTAGCACCTCCACCAAAACAGGTTATATTTACTTGGGAAAATTAGAGATTTGTGTGGGTGCAACAGAAGAGAAATGCATGAGACAGCAGTAGCAAAACTGTGTGGATGCACAATGTGTAGTATACACCTTCCCAATTAGTCCAATAGAAGATTGCAGGTGCAAAATAACTTTCAAAGATAAACTATAACACATACTCTGATGTTAATATCATGCTGAACTTTCTRAAGTTCATAATGTGCATTGTTGGAACTAATTAATATGCTGCTTTTTTTTTAATACTCCATAGACCTCAAGTTAGTAGTTTGATAATTAGGCTGTRTTTGGTATTAAGATACAAACTGGAGATAATTAGAAATGCTGAGGTACCRTGCAGGTTAAGTGGGCACCATTGTTTGAGCTGTTTAACCCACTTTAATGGTAGCTGATAAAGTGCAAAGTCAGCTGGACAGAGGGGTCCTTTTCCATTATAACTTCAATCTGTAGGCATAAATAGAGTTACATTTTTCTRCTCCAGGTAAAAGAGACTGAAACTCTTCATGAGATGCTACAAGAAGTAATCAACTACTGCTGACAGCAGCATCTCCTCATGTCTAGGTGTGTTAGGCTTCTCAGGAATGAGCTGTCGTTTTGTGCTTTGTGCTGGGCTGAAAAAGAAAGGCAATTTTTAATAATGCAGCACCATGTTGAATTTATTTCCAGAAATCCCAGTTTCTTAATTTTTATGAGCTTAAATTGAACTGTCTTTATGCTCTACTGCCTACTTTCTGTTCGGTCTCCCTCTGCTGCCAAAAGGTATTCAGCTCTTTCTGAGGTTTGTGTCAGGAATTGCTTTATTACAGTCTGATGTCAAACATAGGCTATGGGATGGACATGCTCTGCAGTAACAGTAGCAACAAAAATTACAGAAATTTTAAAATATAGTAACAAAGATTGCAGAGCAATTAGCATGCTGTCTGTTCCAGACAAGTTTTTTTTTTTTTTTTTTAATTTTGGACACTCATACCCTGCAAATCAAACATTTTCAATATCTCAAGTAAAAAGAAGTCTTTATAAATCAAAGCCATAAGGATAACCTGGTATTTTGCAGAATGTTGAGAAAGGATTTTTCTGCCAGTATTTCCAGCTATTCCACCTAACTACTGTCTCTAGTAAATTTTCTTTAGCATTACCTTTTCTCTGGTGCTTAGAACATACATATTTTTCTGGAAGGGCTATGTTGCAAGTGACTACAGGGAGGGGAAGGGATAAAAATTTCTCATTTATTGTAATGGCATTTTTGCCWTTTTTGAGAAAAAATGAAAACTGATGCTTACCTGTTCTGAAAACAGTAGCTTGCTGTGGAATGGGAGACTTCCAGCCCTAGAGATATCATAATGCAAAATAAAAGAAAAATTGTTACCAGTATTAAATTGTGCAATATTTAGAAGCACGTGTCCTCTGGGTAGATTTTTAATTTAAATTGCTGCATGAGAACCTCTCCTTGCTAGGGAAATAGCTCATGTGTAGACTGTGCTTGAGCAGAGCACATTCCTCCTAGGACATGCACGTTTTTGGTGCATATAACTGAGAAAAGCTCTTACCAACTCATGGCAAGTATGCAACAAAGGGAATGAGAAAGTTCTGGTCCTGATTTGAGTATCTTTCACACTCATAGAGAGCACTCAAGGGAAAAGTTAAGTGTTACTTGAATCTAGAGTAAAAGATTTGTGTGATTTGTATATTCAGGGTCAAGTTTATGGACTGTGCTATCACAGAAAGGGTCAGGTTRGAAGGGACCACAGAGGGTCATCTGGTCCAACCTCCCTGCTCAGGCAGGGTCATYCCAKAGCACACGGCCCAGGATKGTGTCCAGATGRTTCTTGAGCATCTGCAGTGAGGGAGACTCCACAACCTCTCTGGACAATCTGTACCAGTGCACGGTCACCCACASAGTAAAGAAGCTCTTCCTCATGTTCAGGTGGAACTTCCTGTGCATTGGTTTCCGCCCATTGCCTCTTGTCCTATTGCTTGGCACCACCAAGGSGAGCTGGATCCATCCTCTYGACAGCCACTCTTAGATATTTATACMCATTGATGAGGTCCCCTCTTGGTCACTTCTTCTCAAGGCTGAACAGGCTCAGCTTTCTAAGCCTTTCCTTGCAAGACAGGTCCTCCAGACCCTTGACCAACTCTGTAGCTTTCCACTGGACCCACTCAAGGAGCTCCTTGTCTCTCTTGGAGCCTTGTCCTAATATCTAGGATTTTATATATTAATAAGTACTGCCATAGACAGGGACATCTTCCATTAGATCAGGTTGCTCAGAGTCCCATCCAAGCTGGCCTTGAACACCTTCAGGRATGGGGCATCCACAACTTCTCTGGGCAGCCTGTTCAGTGCCTTACTGCCCTTACAGTGAAGATACATTTTTTTTTGCCTAATATATAATCTAAATTGACTCTCAGTTTGAAGCTATCCCYCCTTGTCCTGTCACTACATGCTCTTGTAAAAAGTCTCTCTCCATCTTTATTGTAGGCTCCCATCAGGAACATGAAGGCTCCAACTAGATCACCCTGAAATCTTCTCTTTTCCAGGACAAACAATCCTAGTTCGTAGTGTTTCCTTGTAGGAGAGGTTCTCCTTCTTTCTAAAATATAGAACAGATGGACCTGTTGCTTTAAATCTGTTAATAAGTTTACTGTTAAGAATTAAGAGAGTAATTTCAAAAAAAGGATAGTGCCTATTGGCTAGGCAGTTGAGCTGTTTGTTATAATAAATACCACTGCAAAAAGTCAAAAATTCAAATAAAAAGTATAGATTCTATTTGCTATTGGTCAGTAAGGAATGATACAGTATATGACTTGTGCATGGGGGGCCTAGTGGAAACTGGTAAGACTTAAAAGTCCTGAATTTTGGCCAGGCAATTCACTGTATCTAATTTAAAATATCTATGGGATTTACGTGTTAGTTATCTGATTCAAAGTTTCCAAAATCACAGTCATGCAATTATCTTTGCATAAAGATAACTAGGGAGATGACTGTACTGTAATCTTGTTAGATGAACTGAAAAAGTGATAAGAATATCCTAGTGCTAGTACTACTATTGCTTACCAAGTTTTAAATTGTTATGTCTACACATATCTAAGTCAGCAGATATAGAAAAAACAAGAAAAATAATTTATCTTTTTTTATCTCTATAGTTTATCTCAGTCCTTCTACAGTATTTTGTGTCCTCAGTGATGTGCACAATTCTCTCAAAGTCCAGTATCATGAAGTGTCTAGCTATGTTGGTACAGCAACAAAAGTCAGATCAGGTAATGAAAAGATGTTAGGTGTTCTTTCTAATTCAAGAACAGAAATCTGGCCTAAGCATTTCATTAGATGTTCTGGAGGAGAGCAGTGAGTGATAGGAAAGTCTCCAAATGGTACCTCTGGGAAAACTGAGAGCCACCAAGAAGAATACAAACAGCTGGAACTTCAATTTATGCCATTCAATTTCCAGTCATTAATACAGTTTAGTGTACATAAGTAGGACAAATATTCTTGTTATTATGGTGTTTATAAGGGAATATTATAGATATTATAGATATTATAGATATTATAGATAAAGGCCTGAGCTGATTTTTTTTTTTTTTTTGAGAATGGATGCAAAAAACTTCCAAACCTAAGATTTCACAGGAAAACTTTAGTATCCATGATGTGGGTGCTTTACTGCTTTTTTATTCTTAACTTACTGTTTAATGAAGGATAATGGAGCCAAGCATGGAGTGAGATCCCTACAGAAGCAGAAGAAATGTGTCAGAGAGAGAATATGCCCTCTGCTTTTGTTCCTCATGCATTTTGCAGGAGTAGGGACCATGGATGGAGCTACACGGGGGTGCAGTTTCTCTTCCACCATTTCTGATTCTTTTCTACTCATACACACAAACTAAAGGTGCTTCCCTTGTCTAAATAGAAAGAAACACGTTCAGTGAATCTGTCATTGCTGGTATATTCAGTCATGGATTTAATCAGGTTCTTACTTCTATCTTGCTGTTTTTCAGCCCAACTGAAGGAGCAGAAAGCATTCATCATCTACATAAAAATGTGGAATTGGTGCCTGATGGATTGGTCTCTCACCATTCTTCTCAATGTGGCAGTTTATTATGTTAACTTTCACATTCTCTTCTGCACATAGATTCCTCTTTTATTTCTCTTTCCTGCATTTCCTAGCTAAAACCAGATGATAAATATGTATACTGGACATGTAMAGGCATTTATTTCCATATATGCTGCATTTTTCCACATCAAGTGAGGGCATTAAAACAAATTAGAACATTGCTTAATGGGATGTAAAATTATTGCCATATGAGCAGTCAATTAACAAGATAAAATTCGCAATAATGCCTTAAAGGTGAAATGTGAGAGCTTTTAATAAAAAAGAAAATGTGAATAAAAATTTTTTTCCTGGTCCTCAAATCATTGTCAGAGTATACAGGAAAACAACCACGACAAGTAAATTTTATTAGTTATGCCTTAAAGATTTCTTCCTTCGTTACTGCTTTCTAAAGACTTAATTGAGTGTCCATCCTCATTAAAGATGATAAAATTTATTTAGGGAAGATGATTCCAGGAGAGTAGACCCAGAGGAGTACCCAATCACTGGGTGAAAAACTTACCTCTTGCCTTTGAGTACCAGAAATTACCTCCTTTTTCTTACTTTGTGCTAAGGACAAAGACATTTCTGGCTCCAGGATGAGACTCAGGGCTCCAAATTCAGAGACGATGGGAACACAGGTGATAAGATGCCAGTTCTCCCAAGAGCCATGACAATCAGCTCTTCCCTTCAGTGTTTGTGAGGGAAGTGCAAATGCTCAGGATCACTGATTACTGAGTGTCTTTAAGGTGCCAAAGTCTGAAGTCACGCCACTAGCAGTGCCTTCCTTCCTGGTCTGTTGGCATTTTTGTCTTAAATACAACTCATACCATAGTTTCAAAGAAAATTGCTGCCTGGGAGTTTGAATTAAATGTAATCTGAACAATCTAGCAGGTTTTGTCTAAACATAGATAAAATACTGAGTTTACACACGAACCAAACTGACAAATGATTTTATCTTCTAGATTGGTATAAAGTCTGTTTTCTGAAATATCAGGGGTGCCTAATACCCTTTAGAATATGACCTGAAAATATGGCATCTTATATTCTTAACTGTCTGTGTGAGCACTCTTTGAGAGAGAGGCAAATTGTTACTTGGGGACATTTACAAAGGTGGAGGCTCAGGCCCTGAGTGTGGTGTGTGGTCATCTCTCACCAGAGGTCGACATCTGAGACTCTGCCTGACTTACAACAGTATTTACCAAAAGTTCACCTAGGAAAAGGACTAGACAGAGGATTCGTTATTTTAATTTTATCTTGACTCCTGTGGTATTTAATATGATATCAATAGAAATTGTACCTGAGTCAGTAGTGTGTTTTTCAATTTGAGTTTTCTTCTTGCTTTCTCAAATACTCAGAATTCTAATTGTTAGTCACAAAATGTCCTGCATACAGGAGTCAGGGGATTTCCATGATCCAATTCCATTTTTAAGTCCAGTATATTTTTCTAAATCAAAGCACATTTCTTAAATGCATAAAGAAAAGCGATTTGTTCTGTGGTGCTTTGCTCACGTATGTGTATGAAAACTTTTGTTCCTCATATATGTTCCTCATACAGTGTTGGTTTGCAAGTTTTTATTCAGAACTCTCTGTTGGTGCTGTTCTAATGCAGGTTTTTGGTGTTCAGTGAAAATTTTGTTCTTTATGTATAAACTCAAGTCCTGAAGGCAATCTGCCTGATTAAGAATGTACTTAACTAAAAAACAATAGCTTCTTTCAATTGCACAGAATAATTTTAACACTTACCATGTAATGGATGCACAGAAAAATGAATTGATATAATGTCTTGTCTACTCAGCATTAATGTTTATTGCAACCACAAGTCCAATTTATGATGAAAATTGTACAGAAAGATAAAGGAACACTCTCTGCTTGAGGAAGCTTAAAGCCTAAAGGCTTCATGTAGAAATGATGAAACATAGAGCTCAATACATTGAAAGCAAATCAACAGTAAACTTTGATTTGTGTCTCACTGGACTTGAAATTTAGAGGCACTTAGTGACACTGCTTCTGTCCAAGCTCCAGTGATGAGAGAAAAACCAGTAATAGTGGTAACTAATGTGTTTGTTTAAAGGAGTAACTGTAAAGGGTCTGTTACAAAATGGATAGGTTTTTTTAGATACTGATAATAATTTTCAGAATATATATTATGTTGCCTTTCCTTTGTAAATGAGGTTGCAAATTAAAAATGTATTACCTCGCTTGACAGGCAAAGTGCTTCCTGAGTATAAGACTTGAAGCCAGTAATGTATGGTTACTATACCTGTTCGACCTGTACAGGAAATCAGCAGCATCTGCCTGACTAAGAGAAAGATTTTGATTGCAAGACACTAGCTGTGCATATTTTTTTATTTAATATTTGGTATTCTTTAACATCTCCCCCACTGTGGCAGCATGAGGCTGTAGAGCTGCACACTTGTAAACCTATTTGCAGGCGTTACTGACTGTGGTTTGTGGAATGCACAGTTTGATGTAGCGTGCTTGTCTTTGCAGATGTCTTTGTCTGAAGGATTTGATTGAATGAGTTGTCATATCAAGAAACTCAGTAAGTTGATTTGTCATACTGATATTCCTGTAAAATACATGAGGACTGAGCCAAGAGCTGCTGTCTTCCAAGAGGTGTTTCAACAGCCCTGTCTGATAAATCAGATTGAATTGCATTCTGTTAAGTGCTGTATCTTGAATTTCCTTCCACTCTGACTGTAGCTAAACTATGAAGGCAGAGTTATACAAAATCCCATCACAAACCTCATGGCTTGAAGTATGAGGAAATGGAATGGAAAGAGACAGAAAAACAGAGGGATTTACTGGAGAGTCATCCATTATGCCCCTTTAGTCTTTATCTGTACAGAGTGTACATGGCTGAAGTCTGAAGAAAACTGCTCTGCAAACAGCAGGAATAATTAAAATGTTCATAAATAAAATTATGAATAGCAATAGCTGTGCCTATTGAAATATACTTAATTATTGCCAGGCACCTGGCAATTTCAGTCCTTTCTGCTGTAAACACCACACTGGAACTATTAGTAGAAGCAACAGGTAGCTGTACCATATTAACTTATAAGAAAAAGATGATATCTGGTATGGATATTGTAAAATGGATTTTATATGCTGTTGCATTGTCATACATATCATGCAGAACGGTACTAAGATTTGTGTAATTCCTTCATTGCATCTCAGTCAGAAGCTAATGGATAAAATGTGCCCTGAGCTGGGGGTCATTTTAAGGCTTACAACCCTAGAGGCTTGATGGCTTGTGAGCCTTGGCCCAGAAGTGGGAAGAGAAACAATTTACAAACCATCTGAGGAACATGAAACTGCTTTTTGTGTCTGCAGTGGACCCTTGTGATCCTTACATGTTCTCTGACATTGGCATCTGAAATGCAGTTTTGCAAAAAGGATATGGCCTTGATAAGCCAGAACTAACTTATTGCATTCCTCAGTGAATAAAATTGCTTCAGAAATGAAGTACAGCACGTAACTGCTTCAGGTTATTCAGTATTTTACGTAATGTAGGTACTTTTTATGATGGGTTTTTAAAATCAGCAAGTACTTGGATGGAAGAATRTATTTCTGGCTTCTGCTATTAATCACTTCATGGCCTTAAATCTAAAATTATTATTTATGATTAGGAGAAATTCTACTCATGGTGCATGAAGTCTTTGTCGCCTCAGTCATTGTTTTGGCCATGGTTACTCTCTGCCTGGATGAATTCACCCTTTCTTGGGCCTGATCCAAAAGACTTTAATACAGTTTGTATGCATCTTTTCTTTAATTTTTGTTTCTTTACATAAATAATTAGAGCTGATTAGGAATTTCACAATGGATATTTTGGAATGAGAAGATGATTGCCTTGCTAAAACTGTGTTTTCTTCCAGCAAATGCAAGCTGCAGTTTCTCTTGCAAGAAGCTAATTTGACTGTACATGTGGAATTAATTGGGGGATAAGGTGCTCTCTTGGGATGTGGGAGGTCCTGTCAAAGCCTTGGCTAGAATTAATCAGAATGGAGGGTTGTGCTGTGGTCTTCCTCATCTTGGGCAAGTGCCCTGAATATAAATCTATTTATTTTTCTTATGGAAGGATAAAAAAGATGTTTGGTAGAATAAATCTTCCCTCCCCCCAATTTCATGAATATTTTTCAAAAGTCTTTTTCCTTTCCTTAAATAAATTCAATTTTTTGTCAGATTTTCATGAGCTAAGGCTTTGCACTTAACTCCATCTTTTAACCAGTTTCCCACACATACGTGCCATGCCTTACTGCATTTTAGAACTATTATTGCTGTATTCACTACTGTGTTCTTACCAAATCTTCTCATTGTGGTCTTAATCCTGTTTATTGCCGTATGCCAACGAAGAAGCTGTGCATTTAATTAGTAATGATGGGGGCAGATTTCAGCTCATCAGGCAGGCTTTCCTCCTTTTTTTTAATTTCTGAATGGCTTTCTGAAGCTGTTTTTGTCTTAAATAAGAAAGTTGAACATGTCTTTAGCATGTTGAAAGTATTTTACCTGAATGAGAGAAAAACAAAGATGTTCACAGAGGCTGTTGATAAAATGCAAACAGCTAGCTACTCTAAGGAGGAAAAATCCTTTCCCTTTAAATGGAGCTAAACCAGTTAATGCCAGCAGTATTTCTGCTGTAATGTAATTTTTTTCTGTTTATACACTTCTCCTTGTCATAGAAGAATGTGGAATAATCAAGCCTTAATTTTTGTTGCTATGTAAGTGGACCTGCATTGGTTTTCTCAGTGGTTGTATACTTTCGCTGCTCTCGCTGCTTTCCAGTGCAGAAAGATCATTTTTGCAAGGTAAAGTACCGTTTTGACCTTGTATACCCATCTAATTTCTGCCCTCTCCAGTGAGATTTCCAGCAGGGCTGCCAGGTGTGAATTAGATTTTCTTTCATTATCAAGAATAAAGCAAGCATTGTTACATCAGTAACAGATCATCAGACGGCTCCCTTGTAGAAGGTACACTGAACTCTTGCTGTCTTTGTCACTGCGCTCCAGTGACCCAAAAGCAAAATGATTTGTTTTGCTATAAAGCCATTCGGCATCTTCCCTCTGCCTTGCAGCTCTGGTGAATGAAATCATGGCCCACATTTAGAGCTCATCACTATTGACCAGGTGGATGCCCACAGCCAGCTGTTCTTTGTAAAACTGCAGGGTGACAGCTTTACCCCTGCAGCCCAGGGATGTCTGTCAGCAACACGTGCTGCTGCTCCATGGGTTGGGAGGTTGGCAGGGGAATTGCCATGGTCTCTTGGCCTTGCTACCCAAGCAACTGAAATAAAGATGGAGGCTTCCTAAAGGATCCTCCTCAAGAGGAGAAAAGATTCAAAAAATGTTTTTTTTTTTTATTGAATGGTTGTTGGAGAGATCAGGGAGTGTGCCCGGAACAGCAAAATCACAGCTGCCTCCCCTGTGGATCTGAGTTGTGCCTAAATTGGACRGGCAGTGGAGCTTTTGATTAAGTCYTTCCTGTGGAAGTGCTTTCTAATAAAGCTTAAGGCAGTTGCCTGAGTACAGCTAATACCTCATTTTCAATTCTTCTGGTAGCACAGTGTTTGGAGGAGATCAGAGGAAAATGTGGCTTGCTACACTGCTGGTTTTCATTGGCACCCTTCACCTACAGAGACACAGTGTATTGCATTCCTCCAGCCTCTGAGCCTGTGCAAATCTTTTTTTTTTAAAAAGAGCAAGGCACAAGCCTGTGCCTTGCCCTTTTTTATGATATCCTTCTGATTTCTGCAGTGGATAAATAGGTGATGCTTCTGTCAGGTACTCACTGAAGTGTCACGAATGAAGGTGCTTTGTTGGTGACCATTCCATTACCTTGAATGGGTTTTGGCATGAATGTGCTATTTTTCTTGTACTTATTTGTTCTTTCTTCTTTCATTTGGCTGGGTGTCTTTTTGGCTTTTCTTATGTATCTTTCTTCATTCTTCCCAGTTTCTTCAGTATTTTGCTGAATTTCTATTTCCTTCTCTCCCTCTTTATTCAGAATATCCTGCTCTGTGACTGAGAAAGAATTTTAGAAAGAATAAATGGAGTTATTTGCCCTTTTTACACTTAATCTTCTCCTTTTTCATTTTTTTCTCTTTTTTTTTGGGATTAGAGTTAATGGTTTTTCACTGTAATTTTACTTTCTTTTTATTAACAGGCGTTATTTATTTGAAAACAGAGAGAATTTAGAAAAGCAGATGTTTCTAATTGTTGCAAGAGGCTGATAGTTGCCTATGTCTTACTCTGCACATGATAGGTTTGGCTTGGGAAATCCTGAGCTAGGGCTGGAGATGTTCTGTTATTTAGAGCACATAATAGCTGGTCTAAATGCTCCTGTTACTCCTGCATATTCCCTAGAATTTGTTCAGAAACCTTTGTAGTTGAAACCTTTGTTTACTTCTGGTTCTTGGCTTTTAGCCTTTCTTTACTGGAGCAGGCTCCTTCTTAGTCTGCCCAGCTACTTGGCTTGTTTGAAAGAGACTTTTATGTTATTTACATATTGAAGATTGCTTCTCTTGTTGGCATCACTCTGAAATTTTGTTTCCATTATAGATGGCCTCTCGTTTTATGTCCTGCTGATCTCTGCTCTGAAATACCAGGAGGGGGTTGAGTTTGTCCTCTCTGCTCCTAGAAGACGTTCAGAGGAGATTTTTTTTTGTTCCTCTTACTGATCCTTTAAATAACACTTTCTCTCCAGTCCATGCAGTTTAGCTGATCAATGGTGTGGCACAACAGCTATAATGTGTGAGTTTCTAAGAAAACCACATGCTGGAAATGGTTTGTGTAGCCTACTCTCCAGATTTAGCCTCTTCTCAAATAATCCACAAACCACTGACGCAGTATTCACGGGAGAAAATCCAATTGACTCCATTTCTCCTGCATTATTAACAGACTAAGCACGCACAATATTTATTTAGATCAAACAGCATGTTTTATAACAAAACCAAACAGTGATGTCCTCTACAGAGCAATGACAACAGTCCTTCAGAACACACAGATTCTCCCCTCATATGCAGGGTGGAATTCTAATCTGCACTCAAATCAGCCACTGTGTTTATCCTCAGTATCATGAAGGGTTTGCTTACTAAGTATATTTTCAGTGCTATGTTAAGATATGTATTGCAATACAGCCCTGAACACTAAAGCCTTTTAAATTGTGAAAATGCAGCTTTTGTTTAGCAGTTTATTGGCCATCAGCTTTTGAAGATGTGGTGCTATAAAATGAACCATCTTAAGGCAAATATAATCCCTGAAAATCACCTCCAACACAGTTATATATGCAAGGTGAGAGCCTTCCAAAAGACTGAATCAAATTTATTATCTCTAGTTCTGTTGCAGTGCTCCTGCTCACTGAACTGAGAGCTGAACTGAAAGGCATGGTCAGACTCCACAGTGCTGTTACATTATTCTGCATCTCTGGAGAAGTCTCTAGGGTCAAAACCAAAGAATATTTCTCCTATCAAAGGAAAAAATGGGCAGAACTTTCTGCTTTCTGAAAGTTTCTAATGTCATTTTGCACTTTGACCCATAAAACAAGGATTATTAGCAAATTATAAAGGAATACAAACTTGGGTATATTATGCTGCAGATTTAACATTGTCACTGTCCTTATGCAGCTAATGAGCAAAGTTGTAGGTATCAGTATTCAGGGCCAGAATCTTGCTAAGTGTCTTCCAAAAGCTGCTTCTATCAGATTAAATGAATAGTCCCTGCCTACCCACTGCAGTTTGATTGGTGCCTGCTGCCTTCAGCGCTGGCCTGCATTGACTGTATGGCAAGAAATTGCACCTGCAAATCCTACACATGCAGCTGGGGCACCTGCCAGTGCCAAATTGTGGGTTAAAATGCCTTCTCAGCCAGCACAAAGATTAGTGACCTGTGAAAAGAAAAAGCTGAGATGTAAGTCACTTAAGGTGCAAACAGTCGTTCAGTTTCAATAAGAAACAAGAAAATGATGTAAAATTAAAAGTTGAAGAATTACTTATAGTGAACTTTTGAGAGATACATACATATTTCTCACTGTGCTGTGCATATGTATGTAGACAAGTACATGAATCCTAATCTGTTCAGAGTTTGTGTGCTTTGGTTGATTTTAACCATTACACAAGTCCTAAAGGACAAATAAGATTTTTCTTTGACATTTGCTTCTGAACTCAGATGGGGAAGAGAATTAATTTCTGTAGACATGTTTCATTTTCTGCACTTTTTTAGTGGTTACAATCCAAATGGGAAAACCAATCAACCAACAAATAAATAAAAAACAAACAAAACAACCCAAACTTATGTACCAGTCTTGTTCATGAAGATGCTGTGTAGTTCTGAGGGAAACTATTTTGACAGTGATTATATGCCTGAATGTTTTCCAATGGTGAAAAAATACATCTGAGACTTCTGTGACCTTTTTTTTTTTTAATAAAGGAGAGCAAAATACCTCTAGAAGAGTCTAATACCATAAATATTTAGAATTGCTTCATGAAGTACAAAAGCCAAACAACAAAGAGAGCTGCACTGTAAAGTAAAGTAGGGGGTGGATCATGAAGAGAGGAGTAAAACCACAAAGATGATACAGGGCCTCTTGCTTTGGCCAGAACAGTTTCTGTAGGGCAGGTGGGAGAGACTTTTATCAAGGCCTGCAGTGACAATGATTTTACACTGAAAGAAGGTAGATTTAGATTATAAAGAGGAAGAAATTCATCGCAGTGAGGGTGGCAGACACTGGAACAGTCTGCCCAGGTGGATTCTTCATCCCTGGATGAAAGCCAGAAGGGGAAAGGGGTTTTGGAAGGGTCTTTGAGCAGCCTGGTCTCATAAAAGATGACCTTGTCCATGGCAKGTGGATTGGAATAGATGATTTTAAYGGTCYCTTCCAACCAAAGTCATTTYGTGGTTCTAATGTTCTGTGAGCACCAGTTTTTGATTTCATCAGGGGCACTGAAGGAGCAGAGAGACATAGAAGAAAGGTCATAGTCCAGGGGCATTGTATTGAAAAGCTCCCTCACAGCACCTCAGTACTGAAGGACAACAATAATAAAAATATGAAGCTGTGAATCACAGCCATTCAGTCAAAGATCTTAAAGATTTTCCTCCCTCTTTGCCTGAATGAAACTGGAATTACTGGACCACTTGGATAGGAAGCAAGCAATTAAATTTTTTTTTTAAGTCAAAAAGAAAGAAGAGTTAATGACAGACTAAAATTGATAGCGCTTCTGAAAATTGTAAATGTAAAATGTCTTCAAAAGACAAGTCTAAAATTCATGGACCTAGAATGAATGTTGGTTTGGACATATACAATTTTCCAGCGCCTTTCTCCCAGCTGCAGTGGTCCTCTGTTGCAGTTGGTAATTGCCTCTCTCTTTTCTCCCTCTCCCACAGGGACAAAAAAGCTTTTCATCTGTCTCCTTGCTCTGCTTCACAGATGCCAGCCATACTCTTCTTGCAATCAGTTGTCTAAATGATTAACATAATTAAGTTAAACTCAATGAAATTGTTCCCAAATTGTATTTAGCTTGGGGGTTGTTTTGGCTTGGAAGTGGAGCTGGTATTTCCAAACCTTTCTTTGTCTTTTCCTTTTTTTTAGTTTAGGTATAATTATATCAGCTGTTTTCCTTTGATTTCTTATTTACTGTATAGATTATAACTTTAGATCTCTGTAACTGTAACATGTAACAACATTTCATGCACATGTGAAAACTCAAGATCAGAGGTAATGACTTACTTAAAAACACAAAGTCGTTTTTCTCTGAGCAGTGCATGGAGTTATTGCTGAGATTGTTAAGTTTCTAATAACTCATCAGCAGTATAGCAGCTCAGCCAATGCAGGCAAGTGTTACTGTCTTTAGAAACTGCAAACATTTTTTGTGAGTGAGTGTGTTTTTGTATTTCTTCATGGGCCCAGAACAGGGAGAACAATTTTTTTAATGTCTGTGGCTGAATAAAATTATTGCTTCTCCTAGCTGAACTGGCTGTTTAGATGAAGAAGTGCAAACTACACGAATTTGAGAACAGTGATATCAGTAAACAACCTTCCAATTTTGCTTCTCCTATTGACCCAAATTGAGACAAGCCCAGTTGTCTCTTTTTTTTTTTTTTCATAATCACCTGTCTTTCACATATTTTTCTACTCCAGAAGTACCACAATGTTTTAATAAATCATAGTCATGCTGTATTAGAAACTGAACAGGTCTGTACTGAGACAGTCCCTGACCTGACATTCTGGTGATTTGAACAGAAACTGAATTAAACTCTTGTGATTGTACTAGTGTAACATAAACTGACTTAACCATCTTTAGAACATAATTTTTTGCTGCTGTAGCCATTTCGTATGTGTAAGCCGTGTAGATAGATGACTCTGCACTGATGGAGCAAAGTATCTTGAATTGCAAAATTAATTAGAAGAACAGAGTGTTGCATTTAATTTCACTGTGTAAGATTGCTGAGAATGAGCAGCCACAAGGGAGAACATGGAACAGGAGCAAAAAAGAGGGACTGGAGAAAAAAAATGTAGTGGCAATTTGGACTTGCTTTCTACTAGTTAGTTGCTACTTCCTAATGGGGATTTGTTTGGATTTTTGTTTTGTTTTGTTTGGGTTTTTTTTGTTGATATGTGAATGATGCTGCTAATTATCTTGGCTGCCTGCTCAGTCAGACTGGATTTGTCTCCCCAAGCGCCACTGTTTGGTGTTACTGTGCAGAAATTGCATTCAATTATTTGCAATAATTTGGGGCACAGCACATCTTCAAGATGATTCTTTGTGCCACAGGTGTTGAAGTGGTTCCTTTTGTTTAGCAAGACAAAACTGAATTCTAATGAAAAAGTTAATGTATTGGAAAATTACTCCAAATGGAATAAAATTGCATTTTGCTAACTAATTAAATTTATTTTTCATCCTTTAACATAAAAATATAATCATTTACATAGCTTGATATTGCTTTTCTTTCAAGGCCTTCAGGGGATGTATTGGCACTCCCTCTCTAACTTACTTGCTCTCCATTCAAACGATAATTTCAAATGCAGACCAGCATTCTCCATCACAAGGATTCCTGCACTTCTCTTTTTGTTGTCTAATTTTTTTTGTGTTAAGGACTCTTGCTTTCCTTTGCAATGTGCAGTACTTTTGTGCTATAAATCTTATTTATTTCGTCACACCAGTGGAACATGCAATCTAAGTTAAATCGGTCAGCAGTAAAATATTTGAATTTTACATGATTCTAAAGTTTTTGTGCTGGAGGGAATTCTGCAGAATTGAACATTTTTGTTACATTTGTTATAGCTTACCATGAGTTTTGATTTCACCTTATAGCTATTTACTTGGTGAAATAAGAGCATTGGATAAGAGGTCCATTGAGAGCCTTGGAACTGCCTTTCAGACACGAGATCTTCCATATCACCTGGTATGCAGATAGGTGGATTTTGGCCAGGTTCTTTCTGAGGCAGAAAGGTTTCCAGGTGGCTCTGCTGTTAAAATTATTGCTACCTCTAGTATTTCCTGTAAGATTACCAAAACATCTAACACTTTATTCCATTCAGTTTTTGGGGTATTCATATTTAGAGACCTTGACAGGGGAAAAAGAAAAAAGGCTATGCGAGGATTTCACCCCTCTTTTGTGAATATGACAGAATAATTAATGTGGCCATGCATGAGTTGCTGTCTTAATTAGTGGCCTGTTACCACAATGAGTGTAGATGGAGAGAATTCTAACCTTGCTATTATCATGTACATTGGGCTGAACATTTCTCTTAAGTCAGGTTAAGATTTGGGCCTCGTTAGTTTTTAAAAAAAAGTAATACCTACTTGGGGCAGTGGTCGATTAAAGTGGAGCAAAGTATTTTTTAACTTTAAGGGTGAAGCGCCATCTTTATTGTCATTTAGAGCTTTTTATAACACCAGTGTCAATCYGTTAAAGACCATCCTCTGATCAACYGTGSAGTATCAGACATGATTGCCAAATTACTAGCACCAGCCTGACCACAGCATCACTGCTTGTGTGTGTGAGAGTAGTAATTTGCATTTAAAGTAAAAATGAGGAAGCTGTCATGAGAATAGCAGGGTTTAGTTTGTTGACCAGTAGAATCACAGGGATTGTTTCATTGGTGCCTAACAATAGCCAGTTCTTACTTTAAGAACAAGGTGACCAATGCCAGGGTATTTATCATTTCAAAATTGATTTTAGCTGTGCTACTTTATTAAAAGTCACAGTAAAAGTTTAGAGTATGTCCATTTTAACCATCCAGATTATGCTAGACCCTGGTTAAGGAATACCAACAGGCTTTGTATTCTAGTCATTAATTTTTAGTGCAGGTGCATTTTTACTCTGGCCTGAGACATCAAAGTTAATTTCTACCTGTGGGTTTCAAACTGAATTAAGGTGAAAAAACATTAAAAAAAATTTAGCAGAAAATGTGCAGAGCAGAACAAAATGAGCAGAAATGTCTCAAAGAAGCAGTGGATAGATGCCAGTAGCAGCAGTTGTGACTGTAGGACCTTTGTGGGGAAGATGGCAGCTGCATGTGCAATGTCTGTCAATGCCAAAGAGCTCCTGTACTAAAGAGTGAATCAAGAGAGTAATGTCCCTTGGCCCACATGAGCCCCAGGTAGCAGTTTATATCCATGTGGCAATCCTTTTCTATGGCTTTGGCATTTGCTTCTGGTACTTTGCCATTCCTCAAGAGCTGCTGGATTGCTTTTAGTTGCAGTGGCTTTCTCAGCATTGGAGAGTCCTTGCAGCTACTTGGGAAAAAAACAGAGATTAAATACAAAGTGCAAGACTAATTCTTCTTTAACTCTGCTTGAAGCTATTTGGATTTTGTGTAAGTGAAAATATGTAGGTTTGGCAAACTGAGCAATGTCTTGAATATTTGAAGAATAATTATACACACTTCAATACTGGGCAATAAAGACAGCAGTGYCATGCCCAAGCAGCTCATGTAAGTYAATGAGAAAGCCACAGAAGTGCTGCCCCTGCTTTCTTTTTTCTCTTAGAATACCACATCTAGTTTCCAGGAAAAGAAGAAAAGCCACCAAAGAAAAGCTGATCAGGGCTCTCAATCCTGGCAAAAGTCAGTGGAGGGAGCAGAGAAAGGATAAAGGACCACCTCTTACTTAAATTCAGGGGCTAATACTGTGAAATAATATGTATGTGGTGAGATCTGTAGGTTGCTTTAGTTATAGTGACATGGGACAGGTATCAATTAGAGAAAATTTCCATAATATAATTAAGAGATAACACTTTACTGCTCTCTTATTTTTTTATTCACTTGAAAATTCTCCATTGATTTTAATTAAACTTGTCTTGGACTCATGACCATAATCAATGTGGTTTTTCCCCCCAATTTAACAGCTAGCTTTGCTCATCAAGGAACTTTTCCCATGTGTAACATGCTCTAGTTAAGAAGTTTCATTTTAAGTCATTCAGCTACTAGTTCCTAGAATGACTTAAAAATGCCTTCAGAATACAGAGCTAGGGCATGAATGAGTATAATTTTTCCAAATTGGTAAGTGCATAGTCTCAATTTGCTCTGAATGCTTTATCTTTCCACAAAAAGCAGATAGTTTCAATACTAGGTTCTTAGTGGAAAACACTCAAAGGTTTTTTTTTTTTATATGCCATCTTATTAAGAGAAAGGGAAAAAGGGGCACTTGCTAAGGTGCTTGCTTGTAAATTTTTGTTATAACAATTTCAGCAATCTACTTGTTGTTTCTGGAATCAACATAAAGGCTTTTAATCTTGCACAGTTGATTGGATAATTCTGCCAAAGGAACCATTCTGGGTTGTTGGTTGAGCCAAATTGCATATGCTTGAATGCTGAACAAAAAAAAAAAAAGTTCTTTTATAAGGGATTTTTCAGTTTCCTTTGTAAGGGATTTTTTATTCCTTGTGGATATTTCTGCTAAGACTCAGAACCTGATCTCTATTTCTGTAGAGGCTCATCCTTCCTACAACAGGAAGTAGCATCTAATTCCACTGACTTTCAACAGTTTTCTTTGCTTTGTTGCTTGGTGAATTTCAGGCAGTGACCCGTAGTACGGGCTCATGTCCTTCATGTCTGATTAAATTTAGCTGAGAGACAAAGGACCCACTAGACGTGCAGATAGTCAACAACTGTGTAATGGAGGGCAGCATGCTAATAAAGCCCTTTTGCAAGTAGTACTCTGTTCTTTTCAATATGTGGTTATTAATTTACTCGTGGAAATTCTCAAGAGCACTTATCTGCCTTTCCAGTGCCTTACAAATATTAACTGATTTCTTCTCACAAACCTTTAGTAGGAGTTATTTTCCAATTCTTTTTTTTTTCCCCCCTGCAGGATAGATATTTCCTTCTGTTGGAAATTTCTTTTTATTTAAATAAAATACAACTTTTGAGTCTTAACCTGACTACCAAACACAGAAAGTGTAAGTATAAGTTGTGACCTTGAAAAATTTAGATTAATTTACTTCCAACAATATCCTTTAATTCCGGTGCTTTTAAAATTCTGAATGCTGTCTGTAACATTCTTTTGTAATGTACAGTGATTTGGAGCTTCTTCTGAAAGACTGAAAATTTGAATAATTTTTCACATTCATAGTTTAATAGCGCTGTGAAATAAGGAAGTGCAGTTATTCCCATTTCACAGGCTGTGAAGTATCAGACTCTTGGCTAATGGATTTACATTGCTCTGGGATCTGAGCTGGCATCTCTGCTTAGTAATCCACTTCTGTATCCACTGCGCTATACCATAAATTTTATGGTCCAGTCTTACTTTTAACACCTGGCTGCTTCAGCAAGAGAAGTCTAATCTTCCTCTTCATTCAAGGGATAATTAGAGATCTCGATCTGTTACACTGCAATTAGAGATCTTGTTCTACAGGTAGTACAACTTGTTACTTACTACAACTCATTTTAGGTGTGAAGTGCCTAAATGCACTTAATAAATTTAATATTATGTACTTCCTTATTGCCACTGATTGAAGAGGGAGACTATTTTCTTCCCTTAGATTCAGCTGAATTGCATCAGCAAGTGATCCAAAACCAGCAAGCTGGTGAGGAGCAGAGACTGACAGCCAGCCATGGGCTGGGGCTATTAGTATGAGACCTTTGCCCTTGTCTTCTGATACAGCTTTTGTTTAATGTAAATACAAGGAGTCTCTATACGAACATTGCAAAAGAGATCTGTCTGAATAAACAAGGAAGAAAATAAATCCCTGTGACCCTGACATACTTCTGCAGGCCCCAGGGGCTCTTTGATTAAGTAAAACTGTCACCTACCAGTGTTATCTTTTCACTTTCATTTTACTCATTAATCTTCAGTACTGCTAACAATAAGCCATATTTAATGTGTACATTAAGTCACTTGTAGCACTTTATCAGTAGATTGCTGGCTCTTGTCCAGCTGCTGTAAAAGTGATTAAAATGTGTTATCATCTGATGGCTGCTCAGTGGCTCAGACAGTCCAAGTCCTCTGCCAGTGTATGAACGTCCACATCAGCTTGGCTAAAAGCAGTCTTCTTCAGTTTCTACAAAATTCAGAGTCTGGTTCTAACATGTGGAAACAGATCAGTGATGCTGCATATTTCAATTCCTGTCCCTCTTTCTATTCTGTGTCCACTCTGTGCCTGTGAGGAACCCCTTGGTCTTCAAGACTACCAGTCAAGGAACTGCTACCTACTGTTACCTAATTATAATCCTTTGCAAATTAGGAAAAACCTAACTTTTACCTTTTAATAGTCAGGAATGATATCTCAGTTAAATTTTACTCTGGTCCTGCTGATATGGAGGTTTTTTTAAATTGTTTAGGATCCTGAGGGCTGCCTCGTAGAGTGTTCAGCATTCAGCCCCTTACCTGGGGGCTGCTGCTGTGAAATCAGAGAGCTGAGGCTTACCAAGGTAGAGCTGGGAATTATGCATTGGATGGATCTTGGCTCCTGGCTCTTAGCAAAATTCCAGTTGAATCAAAGCTTCACAGCAGGGAGGCAGGGGGCACAAAGAACCTCCACTTAAATTGACAATTTTAGGATTTCCAGATTACCGACCATGAATTTAAGAGCATGGAAAGCTCGGGAGCTTTCAAAGAGGCTTGGCCATCTTAACAAAGAGGAAGGGCTTGATCAACTAGATAAGTTAAAATTTCTGCGTTTTTAGTTTTCATGATGAGAACATGAGGATCTGGTTTTGAGCAGCTTTACTGTAATTCCGTGTTCATCACCTTCTGAACTTTAAAGTAGCCAAGAAATGGTCTTTTTTACCTTATCATGATTTTGATGTTAAAGTTCACTTCACTTAATTTTATTCTTTTTTTGGCGCTTGTAAGTGCAGTAATAGTTTTATTTCTGCATCTTTCTGCTTTGAGTTTTATAATTTCTCTCTGACTTCCAGCTAAGGGAGAATGTGCCCAGGAATCATAGTTGTTCAGGTGGAAGAAAAATATGTATGAACTGTTCTGAAAACAGAAAGTATTAATTAAGAATATGCATTATAAATGCACTTTTTTTCTAGACCCCCATGAAATTGGTTGGCTGAAGTAAATTATTTTTTTCTTTGCAGTGGGAGTTATGAAGCAGTGTAGATTTTAGCACTCAATGTACTGTAGGATTAATTATAGTCCTAAACCCATCAGACTTTCAGGAAACAGAACCTGATCCCTGAAAAGAATGAATGGCTCCAAAGAGAGTGCAATTTGAGTGTGCTGGTAAGAGGTTGAAAAAGAAGAGCTTAGTGTCTCAGTACCTTACAGGATTAGGCTCTTTATTCTTATTAAGGATATGCATCTTGAACAGTGAAAGTGAATTGAGATCCAGTGTGGCTGGGAGCAGGTAATATATTTAGAAGTCTGTTGAAAGACGTAAAGCTTAGTTGAAAAATAATTTAGATAAAGTTTTATTAATAAAGAGTTGAAACATTTATAACATTTGCAGAAACATTTTAGTATATTGAGTTGAAAAAGTTATGCTGCTTATTGAACCTCTTGATTATGCAAAGAAAAGCACCAGTGTATTACATTCATTGAACCATTAAATGGAGTCCCAGCAAGTGATTAAAATTTGTAGGTCAGCATGAAACTTGTGTGGATACAGAGGAAAAAGCCCAGGGTGATTTGCTGTCAAAATGCTGCATCTGTTTGTCAAGGTAAATGGTGTAGCCCAAGTTTTTGTTTTTTTGTTTTTTTTTTTTTTTATAATAGTCTTCCTATTTGGGCTTTATTATGATTCATGTATGCTTCTAGCCGTTTTTCCAAAAATTTTGATTTCTTTTTCAATAACAATATTTTCTTGAAGTAACAGGTAAGGCATAATAGTTATGTTTGCATTAAAGACCTACACAAAGGTTTACCAGATTGAAAACTGTAG
>NW_026623929.1:247221-293013 GCF_030028575.1 Malurus melanocephalus | reverse complement strand
TTTTTTTTTTTTTTCCTTTAAAACAAGAATCTGACATCTTTTAACTCGCAGCAGAGTCATAATGAACCAAAGTTTATTCTATACATGACAGTAACAGCTAATATTGCTGTTACATTAAAATTTACCCAGATTTAACACCTAATATCTGATCCTACCTGATTATTATAGAAGCAGAAATATGTTATTTAATGTGAATAAATTAATATTATTATTATTGGAATCTGGCTGGCATTATGCAAAGTAACTGCATGAGGTGTTTAGTCACCAGAGATAGGAGCAGAAATGATTCTAATAAATGTAACTGCCAGGAACCCGATTTCTCTTTTATTCTTTTCCTTTTCCTGAGCTGAATCTCATTACAGCAAGCTGGAGTTTGATAATGCTCTCGGAGATGCCATCAGGAATACATCCCAATTTGTCCTGTAAAACTGGCTAATATACATTTGTATGTGAAATGCAGCAGCAGATCTTACAAGATACACACATCCAAGCGCAGGGTAGTTAGTGCTGCATGCATTATTTATGGCTTCATTTGGCTTTTAATGTGTGTAGATCGTGGGAATTGCCTGGACTGATATCTCTGGAGCATCCTCCTGCTCCTCATGCGGAGAACAAAAGAGCTGCAGAGCATCTYTGTGTGYGGGGAGGGATGTTCTGAAGGTTCCTGGGATCAGGGGAAAAATCAGGAATAAAAGGAAGGATTAGATCTCTGAGTAACCAGAGACAGTTTGGTCCAAATGAGGTGGAAATTCCTCAGCAAGCAGACAGTCTTTCTGCACAAAAATTAAGCTTTGTACATCAGAGATCTGATCCAGTCAGACTTCCCAGAGATTTATGGTGGAATCTCAGACAGGCTCCCTGTGGGTTTGTGTTTCTGTGGCATCTGCTGAGGTGTGTTCAGGCTCCAGAGCCGCTCTCAGCTGAGCTGTGCTGGGTTTTATTCCTTTTTGAGCTCTTACAGCTCGTAAAGCCACGACCTTTTCCTCACACCAAACATGTCTGTTCTGAGTCAAGTGTGTCCTCAACACTCCGGTCTTGTAATTAAGCTACTTAATGACCCTAAAGGCTATTTGAAAACCCGAAATAATAGGTATGCCCTTGATTTAACATAATTAAAAAATAAAAGTAAATTGGTTTCCCTCAAAATCTCATGCCTTGTTTTGAAGCTGGCCTTAAATACTGTTTAGAGGTAAGGAAATGAAATGGAAAATTCTGCAATCCTTTTTACTGTCTCTGGCAGCCTTCCAAACACAGAGCCCAAAGCCAAATACTCATTTTAACCATATTTTGTTTGGAAAAGATGCTTTAAGCAAATTAATTCAGTTTAAATCTGGAACACTTTAATAATGTGTGGCTGCTGATGTTGATTAGAATAAATTTTGTGCATTTGAAACATAATAGTCGTGTCTGTACCAAGCCATAGTTACTGCACACTTGTAAAAGGATGGAGCAGACTGACTCCAGTGCTGAGAAACCTCAGGAACTGCTGGAATTACAGCATTAATGTACAGCATTTCATCTTGAGCTGTGTCTGATTAGTCTCCATTTCTTTTACTTCAGTGACAATTTTAGGTTCACTAAAGACCATTTCCAGAAGTTGAATTTAAGCGACAAAACTATGCTCTCTCCCCCTCTGTACAGGGTGGGGATTTTTGTTCTTGTTTTGTTTTGTTTTGTTTTGCTGTTGCTGTTTGGGTTTTTTTGTTTGTTTGTTTGTTTTATTTGTTTTTTTGTCGGTTTGGCTTGGTTTTGTTTTGTTTTTTTCATTTTTTCGTTTTGTTTTTGGATTTTTTCAGAGCTGCCTACAGGCACATATGGCACATACAATTCAGCACATCTAACATCGCCTGGTGGAAGAATGGAAGAACTTGACATTGTGAGGACCCTTAATGTGATCTGGAGAAGACTTTGAACAGAAAGGTTGTAGGAAGTTGCAGGAAATGTTTGTTTTCACCGTGCAGATCTATTTTTCACACTGAGGCCTGGCCTGGCCATGGTGTCCCTCTCCCTTCTGGTGGGTTCACCTAACTCAGGACCCTCCCCTACACTGAATTCCTCACTTTTACAGCTCACCTGTGACTCTCTCTGAAGCTTTTCTCACTCCATTTGGGTATGAAATCAATGAAATCACTATTTTAGTTTGCCTTAGACACCACTCTGTGTAAATCGTGCTGTAAAATTTCAAATTACTCACCGAGGTCAGCCCCTTTTGCCCCAGACAGGGTCAAACTCTTCCCTCCACTGAAACTTTAACAGTGAAATGAAAACAGTAATGTGAATTCCACTTACCTCGAGCAGGTAATTAATAGCCAGGTCCAAAAAGAATCTGAGAGGAAGTTTTCTTTCTCTTTTTTAAAAATTTTCATTAAATTTTCAGGCATGAATATCAATAAGATGTCCTCCATTTACAGCAGTGGATATCACAAATAACCCTGCAGCTGTAACTGGAGAGCTGGAACCCTGGAAAATGCCTTTTTATTTTTCTGAAGAAGAGGAGGTTGTTGTTTCAGGAATCCAGGACATCCTGGCAGATTTTCCTGCTCTTTCTGTGCATCACTTAAACTCTCCCAGTGCCCTCACCACCAGTTTGGTCAGCTGTGACTTAAGAAATTAATAATTGTGGAAATTAGTAATTGTTGTCTAAATAAAATGAGGATAACTTTCTTCCATTCCACAGGAATCTGTAACAGGAAAGATAAATTAAACAATCTGTTACAGTAGGTACAGAGTCCAGTTTTTATTTGAATATTATACCCAAACTTTGTCTATAAAGATTCTCTTTTAATATTTTGTCTAGAACTTTGAAATTATTTGTGGCCTTTCAAAACAGAAGGTGATGAAGTAAAGTTAATAATTTAGAGCAGACCGTTGCATCAGGGCTTTCATGCCTTTGTTTAAATATGGTGATGAATAAAACCAGGCAAGTGAAAACCCCAATATTTAAACATGGTCCCTTTTGAAAATGCCAACATACTGAAAGTATTGGGTTGAAAAGATTTTTCCATAATTGACCAGATTTCTTTAAGGAAACCAAGTCAGTCAGGATCCCACAAACCCAGCAATGCTATCAGGACAAAGTAGGGCTCTTATCGCCAAGGGATTGATTGATTGATAGTCATTTCATGGAAACAGTTATTTTTAGAAATTCAAATTAGTTTCCATTAAAGCCACTGTTTTAATTATAAAAAAAAAAAAAAGAAAATAGATTTACTGAAATTGAACTCTTAATGTGAGATTTAATAAGGTGAGCATTGGAACTCAGAGAGACTTCACTCCTGATTGCAGCAAACGCTGACAGACTGGTGGGCAGCAGGTTTTGGGGGAGGTTTTTTTGGTATTATTTGGTATATTGGTATATTATTTGGTAATACAAACAGGGAAATTCCATGTCCTAACAGCAGGAAATGTTGGAACCAAGGCCAATTAAATGGGGAATTATTGCAATCCCAAAAAGGGGGGCGTGGTGTGAGATTCTGGCACTGGGTGAGTGCCCACAGGGCTGAGGGAACCCCAGCAAGCAGGGACAGCATGTGGAATCTGTAAGAGCAGTGGAAAGTGTGTACTGGGTGTAAAGAGCACTTTATTTTAGCAACAGAAAAGGTGAGAAAATTCATTTAGCGAATCCCAAAAAGAATATTGTGCTGTCAAGCGGTAAGAACTGATAAACACTTTATACTTACAGACTTTTTAATTTATAAAAATGTCTGTATGCAGTGCCCCAGGCTCGCTTGTAATCCTCTTCTTTAGCACATATAAAAATATGATCTGACCCAGTGTCACCATGTCCCAGTCGGTTGGAAATGGGAGAAGAGATCAGCACTGCAGGTTTGGGGAGTGCAGCATTGCTGTTTCCATGGGCTTTTCTGTTAAAAATCCATGTATAATTCCACTTTCTGGCACATTGTACTTCCTGTAAAACTTCAGATGAACCAGCAGCAATTTTAAGGATGCCCTCAAATTGTCTTTTTTTTTTTTTTTCATACAGTTGGAATTACTGAATGCTGAACAGAATTACAGAAGAACAGTCATGAGAGAGTGTAAATTCCTCATTTTTTATTCTCAACACAAGTCATTGTGGGCACAAAATAACAATAACCATAGCTCAACTGGGGTGTCATAAATAATCTGACAAAACAGTTGGGAAGGATACAAACTCCAGTTTAGGGAGATTTTAATGAAAAATGATGCACCAAGAGCGATTCCTCTTCCCTAATGAGGGAACTTTCAATTTCCATTGATCTCAGCTACGGATGTATCACATAAAAATCTTGTAAGTAATGCGATTTAAAGCATTAAGCTTAAGTTGACATTTTCTCTCTTAATTTCAGCTGTAACTTGTCACCCTATTTATATACTTCACATAGCATTGGGCAGTGCTTTGCATGGGACTATTCCCAGTAGCAGATCACATAAAATATAAAAATCTGTCTTCCAAACACTCTGTCTTACTCAAATAACAAAAAAAAGGAGTGTTTAAATCTAATTACAGCCACATTTTCTTCTCAAGTGTCCTTCAGTTGCTTTTGGTTGTGGCTAAATTCACCCAAGTTCTTTCTCATTTTGTCATCTTCTGGGCTGATTCTCTGTCAGCTTTCTCCCAAGCCCTGGTTTCTGCAAGATTCATTGAAATTATGTTATTCTCTGGTTTCTACGAGATATATTAAAATTATGTGATTAAATACACTGCAAAATAAAGAAACATGGCCAAACTGGAAATTGGGCTTTGCACATGTAATTGTGGCAATCACAAGAATCTATTTGTATAAAACTGAACAGACTTCCTAAAGAGAGTAGGGGAAAAGAACCCCCTGAGAAAAAGTGAAAATGAGAAACCTTAGGACAGAGTGGGAAAAGGAATTATCAAATTTATGCACAAGAGAATAGCACAGAATGAAACAGAAGCGAGGGGAGTTGGTGTAGACTCTTAACTGGTGACTTGGGAGTATTCCAGAGAGAATTATCCAGATTAAAGATAATTTTCAGGGATCTGTGGAAATGGAAAGAAAAAAAAACAAACAGGCAGTTTATTAAAACGTAGCTGTTATGCTGAAACTTTAAAGAATGCAAGAAAATATGGGGGCCTTTCTGTGTAAAATGTGCAATTTCTGGCACCTTGGACTGGAGTGAGTGGGTTTGTTTGTAGAGAGCAGCTCTGCTCTTGAACATCAACGAAGATGGAGGAATTCAGTGCAGAATTAACAACCTCAGACTAAAGAAGACCAAATTGCAAATTTAGCTTTTTTTTTATTTTGGAAATCCATTAACCTCAAAGATGTTAATGTACTGAAATCCAACACAAGAACAAAGTTCAAAGCTGTTCGAAACACTGAACTCTGTCAGCAGGTTCTGTTGGTGCTGTAGTAAAATATGAATTTGCCTAAAACATTTCCAGAGGGTCACACTTGTGACAGGGAAGCCAAAGAATGAAATTCAATGATTTAAAACATATTCCTGCTGTTTCTACCACTAACACTTTTTTAACCCATTGGTGGCACTCATTTATATCCTTCAAATCTGACTGGGAGCCTCTGAAATTGAGTATTGCACAAATAGGGTATTGCAGAATGTATTATTTAGCACTTTTGTACATCAAAAATTTGGCCAACTATACAGAAAAATCATGCAAAATAAGGATTAAAAGGTCAACAAGGATATAAATGAGTGAGATCTCAGAATTTCGTTTTGAACCAGAAATTGATCAATTTTTTTCTTTCTAATAATGAGTAAATATTTGATTTATAAAACATACAAACACCCTGTCTCTTGTGTGCTGAAAGGACATTTTCACTACAATAATTTGGGAATATTTTTGAAATATCTTTAGAGATTTGTCAAAATATGTTCTGTCTCTACTAAAGCAATCTGCTGTTTCTGAATCAGCTATTTGTATGTCATAGATTGCTCTTATTATATTATTTTTATCAAGAACATTGACAGAGTTCTTAGACCTTTCAGAGAAATCATTAAAAAAGCAAAATTTCCATGAGGTGCGGTGATTACAGTAAGGCTGATTTATTCATCAGTCTTTTTTGTAACTTCTCATCAACTTATTTAGTTATTATTGAAATCAACTTTGTAAAACAAAAATCTATTTTTTACAGAGCTGTGCCACCTGGAAAGGCACAATTGCTAGCTGTGAACAAAGGGTTTACACTGCTGTAATCTATCAGGTGGTTGGTTAATGCAATAGGGCATCCTGAGAGCCCAGAACTGCATTTTTGCATCGTAGCTGGAGATTTCAGAGGCAACAGGAGAAATTGCTCTCTTTATTCCTGTCCTCCCTCTCTAGGAATTTCAATTCTCATTGAAACCAAAGAAAACTCTGATTTGCTTCTGTGGGTTTAGGACCTGAGGTTTTATGGCTCTGTGTGGGTGCTCGTCCTCTGTTCTGAGCAGGGAATGGAACGAGTGCTGAAGTGCAGGGATTTAATCTCTGTCATGTCAGGTGCCAACCTTCCCCCTCTCACCGATGTGCACAGAGCCAGGATCTGCCTTTAATAGCAGCCAGGAGTTAGGGGATTAATCTAACCTGATGAAGTGTGTCTCCTCAGTGCATAAATCAGCCAGAATAATGGCAGTGATATGGAAGGAGGATGTGGAGGAAAAGAAGTTTGAAATGAGCCACAGCTGAGAAAGCTGCTAATGGATTGGGCCTTAATATTCAGTTATTGGGAGCCAGTTCTGGTTATCTGATTTCCTCAAGGTTCTGTAATATGTATTTTTTTATTTTAAAATAGTTACCACATAATGAAGCACAAGATTGTTTTCATCCTTGTGTTCCTTGTGTATAACGTGCACATTATATACGTCTTTCTAATATTTCTGTATTTTCAGTCATACTCATCCTGACTTGCCACTTTGGTACAGTTTGAGCTCATCACAGAAGAACTGGAAGAATTCAAACTATGAATGAGCTTAAACCCTTTGGCAATCAAAGAAATTAAGTACAAATTTTATAGCAAATCATTCTCAGTAATTCACACAAACCTGAACCCCAATATTCTTCCTACAGGAAAATCAGAAAATTTAGTGCACTTGTGTTATTGCAAGGAGTTTTCATAAAAAAATAGGGATTGCAGAAAGCACCAGTCAGTTTTGTGTAATGTTTTGATGCTTTAAATAGTTAATGCCTTCCAGCAAATTTACTGTACTACCAAGGCTGGATAATTTGGACCCTTTTCTAATTCAGGCAATCATTAGGTGTTTATTAGCACAAAGTCATTATTGCTAAGTATTACTTTAAGAATAAATGACCACATAGGATATGTGGTAATTTAATAAGTGTAAAATTTTAGACTACTTTATTCCCCACAGACAAAAATTGGTATTTTCTCTGTGGCTCGCAGCAAGTTTAATGGATACGGAGAGAAGACAGTGTGCAATAAAGTATGAAGCAAGAAATTAACTGCAAATAAACAATAAAATTTCTCCTCGGTTATTACAGTTTCAAGCTTTCAAGTGGCATGGCATCTTGAATTTATGTTATAATAACAGTTAAGGGTGCAAGGTTGTCAAAAACTCATGCTAATTCCAGGGTGTTAAACACACCTATTAATGATTTTCTTAAGGTTTAAAGAGGAGATATTTATTTTTTTGTGTAATGAATGACAAAGCAGAATCAAGACCCAAAGTCCTGATTTCCCTCTGAGCTTCACCACCTTGCAGTGTGAGGATCTACAGGCATCAAACAGCTGAAAACAAGAGTTTATCAGGATCTAGCAATTAAAAAATAACTTTTTTATGTGTTGGGGTACAGGCACAGCCCCATGGAAGGAGCTCCTGTGGGTTCCTGCTCACCCCAATTCAATCTCACCGTGTGGGAAAGGGTTAAAACTGCAGGGCAGTGGGTACTCAGCCCGGGAACATTGAGAGTATAAAGAGGTGCAACTTTGTGAGAATAAAGGATTCTGTGAGCAGCTCAGAGAGAGTCCACTGGCTCTGTTCTCACATTGTCACATTTATGGTTTAACAGCAATGTGAATTTATCGAAATGAAAGAGTTTGCCAGGGCAGCCAAGGAAAGAAAGGTGTGCTGGGCTGACCTTGGGCAGCTCCCAGTGTCCCTCCTCAACAGCGAAGGGGGACAAAACGAGAAATCAGAAGCTCCTGGGCTGAGATAAAGACGGAGATTTTTTTACCCATTGCCATCGCAGGCAGAATGGATTCCATGGGCTGCTCCTCTGTGCTCTCCCCATGGGCTGCAGGTGAATCTCTGCTCCAAAAAAACAGAAAAAAAGTTTAAAATACTCCTATTACAGTATCTCCTAGACCAGCATCTGTCATGAGGAAACGACTTTGAGAAGTTAAGTCTGTAAAGAGGCATAAAGTGAAAAATGCCTTCAAAACGACTGAAACTTTTTTGTATTTAACAAAACCATTGTGCCTTTTCTATCCCAATTCGGTGCCAGGTCTATTCCACATCTGAAATAGTCAAGCCACTGGCAGCTTTTCCTGTAGAACATTAATAAAAATGAAGCTAGCAATCAGAAACAATAATTTACAGCGAGTGGAAGAGGAAGAAGTGAGCAAATACGACCCCGTAGTATCTGTTTGAAATGCAAGATGAAAGGGGAAGCGTTCGATCCGCTGGAACTTCCCCCTCATCCCTTCATCCTTTGTAGTAGAGATTTCCCCAACCATAAAAAGAAGTAAAAGAAGTAAAAGAAGTTGTAGGTTATCACGCTTCATCACTTCTTCTTTAATCTCCATACACAGATGATTAATTTCAAGCTCTTTCAACTATAGAGCATTCACCATGCAGGGGAGTAGAAAATCAAGACCATCTCGAGAAGCAGTTTCTTACATATTGCAGAATTTTGCTCTTTTTTTTTTTCTTCCTTTCCCCCATAGGTTTGCAGCAAAATCAGCCAAATGACATTAGCTATGCTTTAAATTTCAATTTCCACACTCCTTTCGTTCTGTATCTCGCTCCTTTTTTCATCTCCCCACCTAACTTCCTCAGATTTCAAGTGTAACGAATCTCAAACTCTGTGCATAAAGGAAAAGAGAAAAAAAAGAGGAAACTGTCACGAAGCTGTGAATCTGTGCTCCCCAGGTCCAGAAAGTTTTCTGGGGTTTGATGATATCCATCCACTTGTGCAGTTTTTAGTGATTTTGGTACCCTACACTATCTTCCTCGCTGTCCATTAATAGTTACTGACCTTGGAGAATTCAGCAGCAGAAGTGAAAAACCACAAACCTGATAAATTGGTAACAAGTGCAGGTTCTGCCTTCTCAAAAAGATTTGTAAAATTGCTTCCACCACCAGGGTTCAAAGTGCTCTCACTCCACAGAGCTGGAATCAGCTGATACCATTTGTATTTGTGGTTAATTTTAGCCCAAACCTTGACATAAATCTCATGGACCTTGTTTAGTGCCTCTAGGCTGAGACAGGCTTAGTTTTGATTAATTGCTAAGAATGACCTTGAAAATTCAGTCTTTTCTAAGGGATGATAGTGGCTGCCTGGGAAAGATGATGTTTAGCATCTGTATGGCACACAAAAGTACTGCTCTTGGTAAAAAAAAAAATTGGAGAATTTTCTGGACACAGAGGCTTTCCTTCTCCAGGACAACTTCCTCCAAGATACTATATTTGAAAGTCAAAAATTACATTCTTTCATCTCCATGTTCATTTATTTTAACCTGAAGTGTCTTTTTATATTCGTCTTAAAATAGAAATACCCAATCTCCAAAAACTTGAGCTTCTCAGTTTCATTAGAAAGTTTTTCCACAATGACAGAAGAAGCACAGCTTGTAGTCTGAGTAATAAAATATTATATTTTTCTACTCTGTGAGTTCCGTATACCTGCTTGAAGTTTATAATCAGTGGACACAGCCCAAAATCTTGCAGTTACACCATTTTAAATATTGAGTGGCTCAGTTTAAGGCCTGAGCTTTCATGGATTAACGAGGGGTTATTTGTATTTTGCAACACAATATTAAATAATAATGATGAGAAAAAATGATTTCAGATATGTTAGAGAAGTTCAGTAGCAATGTTTATGGGGGATTGCACCCTCATAAGGAATCCAAATAGCAGAAAGCCTGGTTTTGCTGTAAATAATATGGTCTGATGTGGAGTTTGTATGGAATTGTGCTGCCATTTGTGGACAGTGAGTTCATCTGAGATGAGTTACTTACACCAACATTATCTGTGTATCTCACATTATCTAAGACACCAAATTGGCTTCTCAAGACGTAGGAGAAAAAATGTTTTTTTTTCTTCTGAGACTCACCTGAACAAAGTCATTTTATACCTTGTATTTTGTTGTTTGTTTTGTTGCCAAGGATCTGCATGGTTACTTTTGCAAATGATGGGAGGGTAATATAAATTTGCAAAATCTTTTTTTGGACCAGAAGAACATCATAAAAATGATCTCACTTTGCTTCATTACAACACCTGCTTGCAATAAGATGGGATCTTATCTATTTCTGTAATAAAATGCCATGGTAGAGCTGTGCTCTTAATTATCCTGCTAAATAATGGGACACATTTAAAGCCTTTCCACTCCATCTCCCAGCGCTCATTAGTGTCATTTATGAGTTATTTGTCTGCCAGTTTTTGCTTTTTTTACCCAAAAAATAGTGTTAAATGCATATTCTGATATGAAATGAATGCATAATTAATAGTCCCTCCTGTTTCAGAAATTAATAACAGAAGAAATACCAAGGGTTTCACTGAAAGTCCATCCACTGACAAGTAACTGAGGTATCAATATTTCACTCTTTCTTATTGTTTGGGGGAAAAAAAAAAGTACCTTGATACAGCAGTTTTAATAGATTAAACAATAACAATTAGAGAATGGTTTTAGAAGGCTTCTTGTTCACCTGACAATTTGAACAAATGAGGCATTTTTCAGTTATGACAGATTTGCATGTGCTCTGTCAGAGAGCTGATAGGGACTGAATTCCTTATCATGGAAATGTAGGATGAGGGGAATATTGTAGTTATTACTCTGAATTCTTAAACTTGTAGTGGGTAACAGGGAGTTCAAACCATTCAATATTTAACTACTAAATATATATATATTTTTTTAATATTGCAGTCACTTATTTAACTGTGAAAAGTCCTTTGGAAATGTTTTCAGTGCTAAGTAAGAGTAAGGAGTAACTTTATTTTATAAAAATTTCTAAATTGACAGYAGAGAATAGATAATGAGAAGGTCCTAAAGTAAAAATATGCATCAATTTATTTAGCACACTTTAACTGCCTTATATTAAATGATGGGGGGAAATTTAACAATTTCACCTCTGTGTCCCCTTCTCACAAAATATTTGATTTGGCAACGATGTCCTTGCCATGGGAACTGTGACCACCTTGGACACCAAATCTGATGCCATTCCTGGAGAAAAGGATGGTGATGGGTATTTAAGGAGTGCCCACTTTTAGGCCATTCACTTCTTTGCTGTGGTCCAAACACGAGAAAAAAGCAGAAGCCTTTCCACAAAATTCAATTTCTTGTAAGCACTCTGAGGTCTCTGTTACATAATGTAATTTCTATGATTTTATTCTGCATAAACCATAGATTTGTACTTTACAGAAGAGAGAGAGATTTTGTATGAGAGTTTTGGGTTTTGTTTAGTTTTGTTGGGTTTTTTTCAGCCCAAACAATGGACAGGGAAGGAGTTAAAAAACCAACAGAGGAAACCACACAAAAGAGAGAATAGAGAGAAAAAAGGAAGAGCAATAAACGATGGAATTGCCAGAGGCTGATTGGCCTTTAAGAATTAATGACTTTTTCTTCATCTCTGGTCATTCAGCCTTCCTCCAAAGGTGAGAAAAAATAATCCTTCATGACATGCTAAATCAGTGCTGGTGGGAGGAAAATGGGAACCTTACTTCTGTTTTCTCTTTCCTTGTGTTTTTAACAGGAACATTGAACTTAAGAAATTTATGGGCTGTTTCTAACATCTTTCTGTGGCTCCCATTGAGTTTTTGCACCCTCACGTTTGGTTTTCAGCTGATATCTGTGTGATAAACCCTCCTTAGCCACGCCAGCTCAGCTGACTGGAGCTCATTGCCTGCTCTGCCGTCACCTCCACCAACAAGAAATCCCAAAAAACCCTCATGTGAACCATTTGGTGGATTAGCCCAGGCTGGAGGGTGATCCCAAAAAGCAGTTTGAATGTGATCATGCATAAAGGAGTGGGAGGAGAAAGACTTTTATGAACAGGCCATGCCCTTTGACCTCCAGACTGGCTGGCTTTTCCTGGCACAAGGGAAAAATTTACAGGAACAGAAACACAGAGGGGATCCTCTCCTGAAAACACTGAAAGCTCATTAATTATACTCAGCATAATTAATATTGAACAACAAAGTGAGCAGTGATGTTATTGTAAAACAGGGAAGATGCTTTCAAATCTCTTTAGTTCAAAGAAATATCTGTAATTTTTTTTAAATGTGGGAGTAGAGATAGTGATGTAGATTAAGCAATAAATGGCTGATCTTGGTCTTATGAATTAATGTTGAGAATGTCAGTGATGGAACCTGGAGTAAAACTGACAAAAGTTAGATCAGAATCAGGCTGTGAATTCTTATAATTATCACTTGTCTACTTATTGAAAGTAAGATAACTGCAACTAATTAGGGRTATGAAAGAAAAGGATGATAAGTGTGTACAAACAGCACAGCAGAGATTAAAACTCTGTTTATATACTGTTATTTTGGGGCAGAATTTCTACACAAAACATTGATAAAGCTTTTTATTGTAACAGCAGGTCTGCCCTGATTATAAATCTAAAAAGATCCGTAAATAAAGGCAATCAGGAAACAAAATGCCACAGCCCTGGAGACCCAAACTGATAGAGCAGCAGAGTGCAGAAGCATTTGTGTGTTATTGGAACCTTCCCCTCAGCTTTGGGCTCCCAGACTGTTCATTCAGTGAGGCACTRACATCTGAAAGAGGATATGATGTGCAATTGATTAAAAAATTGATTTCGATGCTTTAATATCTCCAGTGATCGAGTCACAGGTATGCCTAATGAAACAAATTGTTTATGTGAATTAATCAGAAATTAATTAAGAAATACAGTTTTGAGGTGGATTTATTTTTTTATTTTTTTTTTTAAGACAAGCAATCATTTTAGTGAGAGAAATAAACTCAAACACAACGTCTTTTCACCTTAAAGCAATAAAACCAGAGATGCTGCAAACACTTGAGGAGCGATTTTTCTCTCATGCAAATGAGAAGCACATATCTGAAATCGGTCCTGGAAGCATTAAATAATCCTTGCAATATTTATATATGTATTAATAATACAGAGTYTAATATTGATATGTGAGGAAGTAACACCATTGATGCCAACGAAATAAATCACACTAAAATTAGAGTGAGATGAATAAAAAATGAGGCCCCAACTTGCTAATTATGCAATACATGAAAGCTATAAATAAATCTAGACCTGTGGAAACATCAATTAGATGGCACTCTACGTGCACAAAGCCTAAACTGTAAGAATTATCCTGCATCTGATGCTTCAGGGCCAGAGTTTAGGGTCCACTCCAGCACTGGAACTATGCTGCCTTCTGCAAGAATAAGGAAATAATTCATAAATTATTCAATTTGACTAATAAATAGGCCAAGAAGGAAGATAATTTATGTTGCAATACATGAAACTGAAAGGCAGAAGTGTCAACATGGAACTCCATCAATAGGAAAAATGTAGATTGGGATTAGAAAAAGAACTCGTTCAAATTATTGATATAAGAACGGTGTTGCCAGTAGTGCATCTGCAACAAAGTCAGAAATAACAAGCTAAATATTACAGTCACATGCTTGGAAACCTCTAGGTAATTTTTCCTCCACCTAGCTCTCTGGAATTTATCTGTTTTAAACATTCTTATTCTGCTGCAAATCTCTTAAACTGGAAAATCGTTACAAAGCTTTCTTAGTTTTAAAACAAAAATAGTGCACTGAACTGYGAATTCTTAGGTAAATAAGTCACAAATTGCCACCGTGTGGAGCGATTTTCACTGCTGCTCCAACAGCCCAAGAGACAGGGCAGGACTAAAAGGGATGAGTTTTGCCAGCACTTGGTTTTAGGGAGAAAATTCAGCTGCAAGAAAAGTRAAACCCAACATTTTGTAGGACAGACCTGTCAGTTGTCCCAGGACACACAAAAAATGCTGCTATTGACCKGTTTGACCATTGAATTCTGCACCAATTGTGTCATTTCTCATAACATTTTTAATTCTCTGCACTTCTGCCCCAGAAATGAGGCTTTGGTTCCACTGGGGTTGAGTTCAGTGGGTGAGGACTTTGCYTCACTCATCTCAGCCATGTAAACAATCCAAGGATTAGCCTGGAATCATTTATCCAAGCATCCCTTCAGAGTTTATTTTCTGCTGGTCCTGGATTATTTGATTCCCAGCCAAGCACAAGTGGCCAGCTGTAACACATTTCCAGAATGAGGCACTTAATGAGCATGGTTAGTGTTAATAAAGTTATTTATGTGTTATCTCTGACTGTTTCATTGCAGATAATAGGAAAATAGCACTGGGTATTAATGAAAAGGGGGGAACTGGGACGCGATTTTATGTTTCTAGAAAACAATATTAAATTCAGCAAGTGGGAGTTAGTGGTTTAGTAAAAATGAACTTTGTATGAAGTACAGAAATACTGGAGGGGAAAAAAAACTGACAATTAAAGCTTCAAAGAGACATCAAGTACTGTTTGGTGTCAGATATACAGAATTATACACAACAAAATATCAACAAATAAAAGCAAAAAGCAATAAAAAGAAAATTCTGCGAGTCTGCTTGTTTATTTATTTCATTTTCTGCAAGATAGAAAACACATTTAGAATATATACATCAACTCGCCCGAGATACTGCGAAATAAAACATTAAGAACATCTGAATGTAAAACAAGAATAATCAACATCTTTAATTTCAAAGTGCTATTTTATGTGTAAACAAAAGCACATGAATGTGACTATAAAAAGAGGATAATTCCGTTCTGGATGAAAATGTCTCAGTTTTATATGATGAAGATTGGTCTTGCTGCAATTCTGAGGGCCTAAAATCAGCACAAAATAATCCTCTTTGCTTCACTCAGGTGAGCAACCTCTTTAGACATCAAACATAATGAGTCCAAAATACCTTTTAAAAGAATAAACTATATTTGAATATAAGAGCAGCTACCTGTTAACTTTCCATGAGAGTGCAGTCAAAATAATTTCTGCCCTAACACTTTTTGTTCAAGTTGTTGAAGCCACGTCTAAAATTAAAATAAATCGTTACTTGGGGTATTTTTGCATGCTGTGTGAGCTGATTCAGCAGACCTGACATTTCCTCCTGTCAGACCCATTTCCAGCTCGGAGGGTGTGCAGGAACATCCATCATTTACCTGCAGAGTGCTCTGGGAGTGTGTCCTGAACAATCCATTTGGTTATTTACGGTGGGCACAACTCATCTGGGGCGTTCTTTTGAACCTTAAAGAAAGCAGATGGGAGGGGAGGAGGGTGTGGGGAATGGAAGAATAAAATTGGGCTGGAAGGGCTGTGTGTCACAGGGGTAACAAAACTGAAAAGACTCGGCTTTGGAGACATAGATCAGAGAATATGAGAGCACCAGAGGAAGAGACAGAGTGAGAACATTTGGGTCTCTACAGGACTAATTTCAGGGTGATTTRGGGAGGTGATAATATTTGCTGACATCATCCGGTTGCTTTCATCTTGCAATTGTTTCAATTGAGATATTACAGTGATGTTCTGAATTAAAAGTGATTTTTTTTTTTTCCTGTGTGTGTGAAGCAAGGGGAAATTTAATCAATATAGATTAATTTAGAGCAGCTGCTATTCACTAAGTAGGAACAGTTTCATCACTGAAGAATCTTAAATCCAGCTTTTATGCCATAACCTGCAGTACATTTGAATGAATTCCCCGGGTCTCTGCAGCGCTGTAATTCTGCTGGGCTCAATGAAATTTATCTCTTTCAAGACAATACRCCGTAGATCTTCCCCTGTTTATTTCTCAGCAGCTCCTTTTTCCCTGCTGGAACGTGGGTGATGGAAAACCATCAAAGATTGGGGTGGGAGTGAGGTGGGGATCCCATCCCAGGGATTCCCCAGTGGGGTCGGTGCCCACCCCATTCACTCACCCCCAGCTCCATCTGAGCTCTGCACATCATCTGAAAATGCCCCAGCTCACCTGAAGGTCTCCTCTCCCAAAACACTTTCCAGAGATATRAAATTTGAAATAATTCACCTGATCTAAGGTGTGGATGTTGTTCAWGAGCTGGTAAATTTTTCCAGACTGCTCTGATGTAGCTGGGAGCTCAGAGCTGTGAAAGATTCCTTCAGTTGAGTTATACCAGGCGTTTGGGCATCTTGTTTCCATTCTAAACATATTTTATACAGCTCCCCGAGTGCCTCTCTGGAAATGTGGCCAAGTGCACAGCCCCAGTTAATTCAGTGGCACCTGGGTGCTTTCCAAAGCCTGCTCAGCATCCTGGAATCACTCAGACAGTATTTTAAACTCTGCTGCAGTCAAAAATCAGAGAGAGAACACAGAGATAACCTGAATCGAGTTAAATGTACCACAGTGCTGGGCTGTCTCTGTAAAATTAAGGAGGGGTTAAATAGTCCAGTGCTATAAATTATATCAGTGCCTTAATTGTCTCTGGAATGGACTAACAATCATGGAGATATTAAGTCCATCCTGAGCACAGTGATATTTCCCTCTRTGCCTCTCTTTATTTCATTTCCAATCCACGATGGCTTTCTCCTGTGACAGCACTTGTGCTGTGTATGAGTGGCTTTTATCAGATTGGCTTTTTTTTTCTGGCTATCAAGCAAAGTGGTTGCTAAAAATATGGATTGAGATTAATTTCAATACAGGTGTAAATGAGAAGCATATTGATAGAGAGTTGTAAATCAGGAGCAAGCTGGTTTTCTGAGCATTGGCACGTCAGAGCTGTTCTGAGCAGCATCAGGATCCCGTGATTTCCCTCTGTACATGGAATTGTTGGAGCTGTGACCTTCAGAGCTGGGGGAGCAAAGGTGTGGCCTGACATTCCCTGTCCACATCAAAAAGTGACAGCAGAAATGACAGCATCACTCTCAAAGTATTTTGAAAACTTACCATGTAACTTTTTCCTCACTGTGTGTCTCCTGTCATGCTTCATTATTCTCTTTTTAACCTCCTAAGTCTGACTTTGGTTAAAGCAATAAATCTTTATTTTCCTTACTTGCTCATCTGCTCCAAACTTGTGCTTCTCCACCACTGTCAACTTTGGTACAGTTAGGAAATGACAGCACAATAAATTAAACATTTCTATTTTACCTACCTAGTGGATATTCTGAAGATAAATAGAATGTGAATAACCTTTGAGACTTGAAAAATGAAGAACAAAAAGTCAAATTATTCAGGCAAAGATGTTTGCTTTCCTTATACATACCCCAGCTGAGAATGTCAGTTCTGGCTTACCTTTTAGGATCTGCTGAGTTGACTGGATTCTTTAATAAAAGCACCAGATATAACCTGCAGATAAAGGTATTGCACTCATCTCAAGCTGCAAATCTTAAACTAACTCAGAAGTTAATCTTGGTCACATGCAGTTTAGCAGGAGGATGGATCTCRCTCTTGCAGCATCTTCATTTGTAGCAATTTTTGACAATTTTACAACTGAAAATTTCCTTCCCCTGTAGGGAAAAAAAAACAAACAAAAAAAAAAGTCAGATTTTAAGAATTAAAATTGCTGTGCCGGGTTTTTGTAACACAGACAGAATTTCCTGCCCAGAGGAAATGGGTGCTGATATTGAAGTGCTCGTGCAAAGCTGTCACAGGTCAYTATCAGCAGTCAGGGCTGTAGGTATAAAGCAATTTGTTTATGACACAGAATTTTCAAGGTGTTTGAAGGTGAACAATTCAATCATTCAGCAATTTAAGGATAACTGAGCTGCAAAGGAGGTCAGAGTTCCTGCATCCCTCCCTCCCTCAGTGCCTTGGATGCACGGGGGCAGTCACTGCATTGTGTTTACTGATAGAAAGTTTCATATATTCTRGTCAAAGGTCAGCAAATCTTCTTTCTGTCCTTCAGAAATTGCATCCACTCATTCCTCTTTCAAGACATTTTTGTTTAAGTTAAAATTCACATTGAAAWTGTAACTGAGCTGGTGTTGCAGCCCATTTACCCACTGCTCTTTCTGAAATAATCCAATGACTTTTGCTGTCACAGCCGTGTCTGATTTCCAAAGGCTGCAYTCAGAGCTGGGACTTTTCACTTGACAAATAAATATCCACAGSTTGCCTTCAATCCCTATGCTTCATTTAGAAAAAAAAAAATCTTTCTATATGCATGTTCTAAATATTTATTATTTTCATTAAAGTCTCATCAGCTGAGAAATCCTTCCAGGAATCCAAACTCTCTACAAAATGCTGAGTGTTCCACAAGCACAAGAATGAGACGCCTGTGAGTTCTGGGAGCTCAGCAGAAGTCCACTTGATATCTTACTAAACACCCACATTTTTTTCTGTAGTGGCAATTTGAATATCAAAACAACCCTTCAAAGTAGATTAAGAAACAATTCGACTTCATAGTATTAATAGGCATGAAATTGGATAATTTGGATTTAATTACATTGCTAAGTTTTCTTTCACAGTCTATAATTCAAAAAACACCTGTTTAGATTAAAATTCAGTACTTTTTTTAGTTCAAAACTGTTACTCAGATCCTTTTTTTTTTTTTTTTAATTGCAAAGGAAAACCGCAGATGGAGCTGGTTGGGATGTTTAGGGAGAGTTTAAAGATATAGAAAATGGCTTGGACAAAACCAATTTATTGCAGCTGTGGAAATATAAGATCCACTTTACCACAAATGCAATCTGTGGGAGGATATTGGCTGGCAGTAGATTGGCATGAAATTCCCAGCTGAAGCAGATAGGGAAAAGTAATTTTATGTATCTCCCTKATAGATATTGGTAATGTTTTCACCATTTTAGACTTAGCTCTACAAATGAGTTATTATAAAGTCAAGAAGAAGCTGCACAAGTGTGTGCTCACACAGAAGAGAGTTATTTATGCCACGGAGAAATGTCCCAGCTCCTTTTCTCRTGGTTATAAATCTGCTAAAAGCTGATTTAACTGCATTTCAGTGTTATGAACCTGCAGGCACTCACTCAGGAGGACCCTGAATACAATCCCTAATTTCTTATTACGCTCTCAGAATGTGGGGTTATCCCAATTTTAGTTCCAGCAGCAGCTCAGGGGAGCTGAAGGTGACTCAGGGCCCGTTATGACCCCAAGAAAGAGCATTGGGGAATTATCCAAGCAGAGGGGCAGCAYTTAGAGGGGAAAATAGTGACAAGATGAACTTTGAACAGAGCTGGACAGAAAACMAGAAGACAACTGAAGTTTAACAAAGTCTGAACAGTGTCTGTGAAGTGAACACCCTTTGCCAGTGAGATCTGGAGGGATGGGGGTTACATTGAAGCTGGAGAATGACAATTTCAGAATATCTGAGCTGTGCCTCGTTCACTSTGCCCACAATCCACACTTTGGAGGGTGCAGTGGGTCAGAAACAGAGAGCTGCAGTCGTTCAGGAGGCACTGAGGCACCACCCTGAGGAGCAGCAGCATCACCAGACCAATTCTCTTCAGGCTCCATGGCCTTTTCTCAAATTCAAAATGTTTTATTCACACTATTGTTTTTTCCCACAGGACGTACTCCATTGCTTCGCTCTGGCATACCAAAAGTATTAAATACAAGATAAAATTATACAGCTTTTTTTTGGTAATATTTAGAAAGCTTTATCATATTAATTTTATTTTTTTTTATTAACTTATCTGCTCAGATAAATGATTCGGCAATTGCAATTCTTGATGGAATTAAACCAAAGAAGGAAATATACAGAGAATAAATTTGCCATCCCTTTGGGATGTGATCCGATGTTCTGTGTCTGTGCTGTTTGTTCCTTGTCAGAAGGGATCCAGAYTATTTCTCTCAGAAGAAATTTCACCAGATCCGATGCTTGACAATACAAACCCTAAATCTCAATATTTAATTTTAGAGTGGCAAGCTCACTGCAGCTCCTGAGATACTTCAGCAATGCATAGATGGTTGGCATAAATTCAAATACTATTTATYAACTAATTTCATGTGTCATGTGGTTATTTGAAAAGCAGGAAACAAGTCATAAATGCCAATTTAACTGGAAAAAGACAACATTTCTGAGAGACATGGAGAGGTTCTGGAGAGATAGAGGCTGATTTCAGTAGAGGARGAATGAAATGATCTTGGTGTTCTATTTCATTTGTAGCTAAGAAAAGTTTGCAAAGATTATCTCTGAAAAAAATACTGTAGATATAGTTCTAGTCACTCATTTTGCTTCTTGAATAGTTCTGTGGAAATCTGCCTCTTTAGATTTCCACAATGTACTTGTTCTTCTGTCAGTCACATTTCCAGCAGCAGCTTGGGAAATTTATTCTTTTATGTGTTGAATAGATCTTCAACACAGGTAGTWCTGTTTGCTTTGAAAATGCAGGCATCTTTCAAATAGCAGGATATAAATGTGGGGGAAATTCTGAATATCAGCTATAAATATTTCAGGCTGTAGCTCCRCAGAACTCAAACTGAACCTGGTGCTCGGGTATCTAAGTGTTTATTAAACCTGAGTTTGCTGCTTCTAGTGAACTCAAGTGAATCTTTTGCATTTGAAAAAGCCTGAGAGATTCTCTTTCTGCAGCACACACTCCTGCATGGCAATCTACTGCAGCATTGCTGGAGAAATGCATTTGTCAGACTGAATAATCAGAATTTCTGCAGACTGAATAATCAGAAATGTTTGTGGGGAGATAATGAAGGGAGCCTCGCTGTCCACAAAAGATAAACSATCATTATGATGTTTTTCTACTGTGACTGTTGATATTCCATTATCCTGCCCCTGAAACAGAAATTTCTGTTAATCTCTGTATGTTTTTCTGTGATTGTTTTTCTGACCAGATGGGGATATTTTGTGTTTTGAGGCAGTGGGGAACACATTTTTATAAATGTGGGGTGCTGTGACAATCCCATTGGTGTTCATGGGGCAGGAGAGGGAAGCTCAGGTGAGAAAGGCTAAAGGCAATTTTAGTAAAGAGTCCTGTGGAGATGAGAAACTACACAGATCCCCCAGGCAGGTGGAAAGAGGAATTGATTTATTGCAAAAACCAGAGGGTTTTAAAATCTTTAGTTGCTATGGGTTTGCATTCTTGTGAAGAACAGCAAAGTGTCTGAGCCAACCACCATAAATCACTCAGGAACTGTGATGGGCAGGAGCAGCCATCAAACACCACGGGGTGAGTGCTCACAGGTTCTGTCCCTTGTTTTTCAGGGTTATGGAACTGTTTTTTTCCCCTCCAGTTTAGCTGAGGCATTCCCAGAACTCTTCTCTGGTCAGCTGAAGTAACAGAAGAGCGCAGGAGTTTTCCAGGGGCACCAAGCCCTTGTTTTATAAGTTTTTAAAAATTGCTCCATAGTCCAGGGCTGAGTCCTTGAATTCACAGGGAATTTACCTCTCTGGAGCTGCCAAGGCTCAGCCAAAAGCAGTAAAATACTCATGGCAAACACTGAGACAGCGTGGGACTGTCCCTTTGTGCTCCCCTACAGTCACATCGAGTCTGTGGAAAGCAAACCAAGGTCTGATCATGCCCCAAATGATTCCTCATTGGGCTCCAAACKGAGCTGTTCACCCCCTCCCCATCTCCTGATGACCTCCAGCTCACGAGGGGACATCCAGGGATGCTTCTGCTTTGGGTCCATGGGAGAGACAGCAGCTCTGCTCCTGTTTTTGGGTGAAGGATGTTCTCCAAAATTTGCTTTCAGTGCATGCTGAGCGACCTTGCCATCCTCACCTTCMCAAGATTCACCTCCCAGCCTTCAGGAGACAATTGGATTTCTCAGCAGCTTTTCAGGCTGTGATTTACACTAATGAGAAGTGAGTGGTGCCGCTGGCAGGCTCAGCTCAACCTTCACTGGAGCCCTACAAATTCCATTTATTTAACATTTGAGGGACCCAGCAACTTTAGGTTTTAGCACATTTGAATATTATCCAATTTCAGGAAGATGCACCAGCATTCACTTTGACATAATAAATCTGTAAAGAGCAGAAAGCAAAGTAAAAACAAAAGGCCCACTCAATTTCTGTACCAAAAAATCCCCAAAACATTAAAAAAACCCTCAAAAATGCCCTGATTACAACTGCAAAAATTGGTAAAATGGTGAAGTTATCACTCCCCTCTTCATTGTCCTCCCTGTGGTAAAGAAGATGGATTGTAAGATATTGTTAAACCTTGCCTGSACCATATTCATCCAATCAACCAAACCTGACAGAGAGCTCAAGGTCAATATTCTGTGGTATTTTTGCTCCATGATTATTTCTTTTTCTTTCTTTTCTGTCCTCAAAGAAAATTGCTTCCATTTGAGGAGWTGTCTGGGCCAGGAGCAGCTCAGCATCCCCAGTCACTGCCTGCTAAACTTGTCTGTCAGACGTGGATCCTGACACCTTGGAATCATCTAATTTTAGAGCCCTTTTTTTTTTAATAACCATCCCTCTTTCCCAAAGAGTACTTGTATGACATTAGAAATATCTTAATCCTCCTTCAATAACGGGATGGGAGATAAAAAATTGCCACAGCTATCATTATTGGAAGAAATAGCATTATATTGAAAGGATAAAATGGACTTATTCTGTCTAACCTGCAGAAGCACTTACAGGATGTATTTTCTGACACAGGCTGGGACTGCTGGAGGAGCTTTTTCCAAAGCAGTGTCTAAATCAAGAGCAGTTCCCTTATTCTCTCATCTCTTTTATTTTTACTTTACTGCACCCTTTATTTTTACTTTATTTTTACCCTTCCTGTATGTTTCAAATGATTGATGTTCGTAAAGGACTCTAAAAAGTGAGGGAAAAAAAAAGCCCCTGGAATTATACTTAATAATTAATATTTTATGAATATTGTGGGATTTATATTGAGTGCGGTTTATTTTTAAAATTAAAGTGTGAGAAAATGTTTTGTTTAAAATAGCTTGACAAATTCGCTTTGTCTCGGATGTCTAACACTCTCCTGTTGCATTATCTCACCTCTTACAAATCATCTGAACCAGTTTGGGACTCTTTCCTAAGCTCCTTCTTAACATCTCAGATGAAAATTTAGATGTGCCATCCCAAAGGGTCCAAAATTAATAATCTAATGCAGGGAGAAAACCTARCTTTTCTAGAGAGGTTTGTTTCTTCTCCATAACTAAAGAAAATACCTAAAATATCCATCTAATGGTTAGTTTATTAGTTTAGGATTGGGTCAGATGAGAGTCCCAAAGSAGCAGAAAACCCAAACTGCACATCAAAGTGATAAACAGCTGTGCCTGTCCAGATATCGGCTGCCTTTCACTGGAGTCAGGCAAATTTGATTAATTATAATTAATTCAATCACAGGCCGAGTCCTGCAGCTCATTAATAATTTCAGAAGCTGCAGGAGGGCAGGATTAGTGTGCTCAGTGCTGCCTGTCCCCCGTGCTATTTATTTAAAACCACTGCTGTCAAAGGCTGATCGTGGATGAGCACAAAGTGTTTTCCTTCTGGAAGGCAGAACGGGGTGGGATTGTGATTCCTTTTAATTCTGCTGCTGGGCTGGCTCCTTTCTCACTTTCTAAGAACCCTTTCAGGATAAAATCCTTCCAATATTGTGGGTTTTACATCTTCAGGGGTGTGAAGCAGCACTGGTGGAGGAAGGGCTTCATGTATTATTCACCTTTTTTTTTGCATTCTATCAAACTGTTTTAAATCAGACGCTAAATTTTGCATGAGTATTGATCATAACTTTATCATCCATTATAAATACCCTTTTCGTTAGTTCACACTCCTCGTCAGAGTTATGGAGAGGGGTAAGAAATGGACATTAAATTAAATTGAGTAATTTTTGTGCTGTTTGAAAGGATTGTAGGATGTGCTCGGTTCCCTTCAGTCTCTTTGGGTGGTGGGAAATGGCATCAGATCCTCCCTCTCCAGGCCTGACACTGAGATGATAAAATATCCCATTCCACAAAGAAGTTAATTTATATTTATAAAAAGAAAACCAAGCACTCTATTCTAAGTTAGAAGTGTTTAATTATTGATGTTTATTTGCCTAATTTTTTTTGCTTAAGTTCTGCATTTTCTTCTGTCTTTGGTAACTAATACATGCTCAAATAGATTAGGGTCATGAGTTTATCTTTATGAGTTCAAATAATATGACTGAAATGTGGCTAACAGAAATATCCAACCAGCCATTGCTATTTTGAGGGAAACACATGATTCTTGATTGTAAGCAAAAGACACTTATCAAGCTTCCTCAGTGATTATAAATGAATKTAAATAGTTGTGCAGGATATAGATAGCAAACCCATTTTGCAGAAAACTAGAGCTCTATCACAGCAGAGTAATTTTTGAAGAGCGAAGAAAAAAAAMCAGAGAAACAATAAAGCAAAGTCAAAAAAGACTAAAATATTCTTTATCTCTCAATGAACTTTGGAGAAAATTATAATCCTGAGTCTCATCCAGTTTTGGCAGTGAAGATATTTGGTATCAGAGGTGTTATAGGGCTCAGAGGCAGATAATATTCTCTCCATTTGAATTTGGACATCAGATGAAACAAATCTGAGCATGGTTTGTAAGGCATCAAGMAATTCAAACAGCAACACCTCTAAAGAAAAAGGTTGTATTTTCAAGAAAAAAAAGTGCTAGGAGAGAGTCAAATCAATTTTGAAATAACAAAAAGAAGGAGACCCAAAGAAAACCTACCTTAGACTCTGCATATCTGCAACAACGCTTTTCCTCCACAGGGTTTTCAATTTCCTGTGTTCAACATGTGACCTTATAAAAATGATAACAAGATTCAGCTTCTGAGAAATCCCCATGCACCTTCTGTGCTGTTTTGTGAAGGCAAACCCCAGAATTGAGGGATTTGTTGAGGAAGTTGCAGCGTGGTTGTGTTCAGTCGGTGACTTGAGGCAAAAGGAAAATGTTCTGTTCAGCTCTTGCTGAATTGTTTATGAGGAGTGATTTTATTTTCTTTGGCTTMTGAAAGGCACAGAAACTCAGTTTGCCCAGTGTCAGTTACTAGCTGTGGARTAACTAACTTCTAATAAATTAATGGATCCTTATAAAAGTTTTTGGTCAATTTACAAGGGCAAGGCTTAACAGAGTACMAMAGTTAAAKGAATTCTCCATTTCACTTGTCTCGKSSGTTYCTAATGAGAAATTTGGGTGCCTGTRCCCCAAAAATCCCTGAAATATGTKCAGGATGCTGCGAATCTGCCCTTGAATATTTTTAGCATTTCCAAAGTCACGTGTGGAGCAGAGCATCTGTGTCCTGGCCCTGTCTGCTCCTTCTCTGCTCTGTGATGYGAACGCTCATCAGCAGAGATGAAAACACCTCTCTCATCTCCCCAAACACCACAAATCCTTTGTGGAAACAGCATTTTGCCTCCTTTTCTTTGCTGCTGCAGTGTTTTTCAGTTTGGTAGGAAATTGTGAGAGTGAGAGCAGGAACAGCAGAGCTCTTGGTGCTTTCCCTGTTTTATTGAGAGCTGCAGCTCTGAGCTCTCCCTGCACTGGGGATGGAGATCCTGCTCAAACCCTGCTGCAAATCACTGCTTTTAGCAAACAATCCCAAAATCTGTGCTAAGAGAGCACCCACTGCCCCTTCACAGGGTTAGGGACAGGCACACCAAGAATTCACCATAAATTGAGGAGCCCAGGGCGCTCCAAACTCGGATATTTTTAGGAACAAAACTGTAATTTCCTAATTTCTTAGGAAAACGACTTCTGAACTTCACGTGTCTAGAGAGCTAATGTGCAGCCGAGCAAGGTTTTAAGGATTACAATTAAAATACCTAAAAGAAGGCTAAGTCACTCTTTAAATGCTTTAAGCTCTTTTATGGCTTTATTTTTTCCTCAYGGAGACTTGGGGATGAACAAGGATTTCAGCTTGTTTTTATTCTATTTTTTTTTCTATCTACATTATTTACCCAGTCAAGCTACAAAATAGAATAAGCCTAACATATTTTTCGTTATGATTTTTTTTAAAGGGATGAATTGCTCTAAAATTATCACGATTTCTGTATGAATATTTCTCAACCGGTAAGAAATCCATTTTGAAAACTATCAGTCTGTTTCAACTTTGAGAAATCCCTGGCACAGGTAGATAAAGGTTTCAAAAGTAGTTCTGTTGCCTTTGTTACAAACTGTGGATTTTTCTGTATTACAGTGATTTTGTGTAGTTTATTCAAGGGTAGCAGAGGGAATTGTCCATGCTGAAGTGGGTGATTTTTTTTTATAATAATTGCTGGCACAAAGAATTGTTCCAGCTTCATCTTCCTTTCTCTTCCACAGTTCAAGAAAAATTTACAGAACTTGTCCTTACATATCTTACATCGGAGGGAAAAATATCTTTTGGCCATTCAGTTTTTCTGCTTTTTGTCAACACTTAACATTCGATTTTGCCTCTTAATCTTTGGCTACATTCAGCCATATCCAGTAGACAACAATTTCTGAATAATTTGGGATATTTACTCAGGATATCATCACCCAACAGAAATTGCCTGGTTTCAGATAACATTTTTTGTACATGTTTTCCCTGGAATTCTTGGCCGATATGGAAAAGAAATGAAGATACAATTATGCTATGAATTRCCTGTACCTGCCTCCAAATAAAATAGGGAATTATTAAAAACCTTCCCAGGGATTAGATGGTATTAAACAGAAGATAATTAGTGCAAAGGTGAGAAGAGGTGATCCCATTTCCCCATTTGCCAAACCTGGTGCAGAATGGTGCTGAGTTTGAGATCGTGCTCTCAAATACAATAAAATCCTACACTGAATTTCAGCAACAGCTAATTAACAAGCCATTTACAATTTTTATTACATTTTTAATAATGATGAAACACAAATGAGGTGTCATATGGAGAGGTACCAAATACAACTAGAYAGCAAGATACAGGCACAGAAATACAGCTTTGATAGGAGTGGGTTTTCTGACAAAACTAAGGAAGATTGAGTTTCTAAAATAATAGAAAAATAGAAGAATAAAAAAAAAGGAAGAAAGAAACTGTCAGGGTAAATATATAYTGCTTTAGATTAAGCTTTGCTCCACTGAACCTGATCTGTCTACAGACTTGTGTATTCCTGTTCTGGTTTTTGTTGTTCTGGGGTTTGGTTTGGATTTGTTCTAACAAGAAATCTGGTATGTTATAAGTTGGTTTTAAAGATGCTTTTAAAAATAATTTCGAAGTGATTGAGGGCACATTTGTAAGTTTATATTTTAGGTGAAACCATTTTCCTGAGAGATAAATCTGGGATGTTTAAAATGTGTTGTGTACAAGAATTCAATCTGGTCCTAAAATCRCTGCTTAGCCTTTGAGAGCTCTAAAGCAGCACATCAATAATGCTAGCAAAATACRATTTTTTCCCCTCAGTTCTGTACATTTTAGGCAGGCTAAATGCAGTAATTAATATTTGGTCATGTTTTCCATTGATTGACCAAAGCCATTTGAGCTCTGGGTGGTGCTGGTGGCTGCTGCAGGTTCTGATGCAGAACATTAAGCAGCTGATCAGCTGGAATGAGAATGTGGGACCTTCTGTCAGGGAAAGAAGGACAAAATTAATTGGGGACACTCTTGTTCTTCCAGCTCATACCAGGCTCAGCAGGAAAAGATTATTGGTTGTTTTTCTCAGCATGGAAAAGTGAATTCCTACCTTCCCTTTGCCTGTGCAGGGACACAGCTCTGGCTTCAGTGTCCTGGAGCTCTGAACGCTGCTGGAATCTTAAACACCACTTTTGTATTTCCTTTCAGAAACAAATTCATACAAGTTTTTCTTAAAAATCAAAATTTTAACCAGAGAATTTAGTATTTGAATTCAAACAATTCARCAAGTTTTCCCTTAACTGAAACACTTCAGTGCCCAGGTGGTGCTTTCCTCTGTTATTTAATATTTTACCTGAGTGTTTGCATGTGCAGCACCATGCATATACATCATAAACACTTTTTGTTAACTTATAGTAAGCCTTACTGAATTTTATTAAAAGAACCATGTGGAAATGCTGACTTTCTTTATGTTCAGAGATTGCTTCTCTCAGTTACTCACTCTGCCAGAARCTCCCCAACACAATGAAAGAGGAGAAGCTGTCGATAGGTCAACTCTAAATTTTATGCTATTTTGCAAATATCTGTGTAGGCAATATTTTTCTTTTGAAAAAGAAATTAAAAATCCATACAGCAATAGAGCTGAAGTTGATAGCTTCAGACTTAAAAAATAAAAAGGTGCTGGCTGAGGGTGAAGGGAGATCAAAGAAGCTCAGGCCAATAATCTGCACAAGGACTTCAATCCAGGAGGCACAATTTATTTTTCCAAAATATCCCATCCTCCCAGTTAGAGTTTTTAAAAACAGAGTTTTAATACAGAGTTTTAATACAGAGTTTTGTATAATATGTTTCTGTAACAAATTACTGTATTCTTACCATACCTACTTTTAAATTCTGATTCCCATTTCTGTTCTTCTAAACATCATTTATTTAACAAAAGAAGTCTCACATAATGATCTTGGTTTCATCTTTGAAGCTGACATATCTTCTACCCATCTAATGAAATGCATTCCCTTATATAATGAAATAATATTCCCTTTATCACCTATTCCCTTTTCCTCAGTGCAGCTCACTGCAGTTTTGTTTTATCAGGAATCAGTCAGCAACAGGAACTGGTGATGGAATCTGGAAAATTTGGAGTGATCACAATAAAAAGCAGGAGATCAATGGGCAGAGTGGAGATTCCCTTCAAAGGAGCCATGGGCGTGCAAACCGAGCCTGTAAAAGCTCAAACCACAGGGGTTTGGAGGAAACAAAACAAATCAGCTCCTCCCCAGCTCAGCCCTGATTAGCAGAGGTGTCGATCAGGGAGGTTCTGCCTCACAAATGGGGTGCAGGAGCTTTGCTTTGGGGAGCCACACACGGATCGTGCTATTCCTTCTCAAGAGACGTTTGGTGAAATGTCTCAAAATAGAAGCAGAAAAAGTCCCCAGAAAATAAAGTTCAGAGGCAGATTGTGATCAGAAATGATTCTGATTAGGTCTGAATGGGGGATCTGGATTTAGGTTTTCCTTAAGTCATCGGCAGTGATACCAAATTTGACATCTAAGAAGTTACCTCTTTAAAAGAGCATTGTGACAGGTTTTCAGGAAACTTTGCCAATTATAGATCACTAATTTCTCTTTGGGTGAGGATAAAGCATAAAAAGTTTTGAATACGGAACTCAAAATGGGGATAGATGTGTCCTAGCAGTTTGTACAATGGAGTTACTCATTATATGAATTAATGCAGAAGAGAATAATTTAGGTGGGCAGTAAAGGCAGASACAACTCTGAACTTTCTGAAAGCATCTTTGTCTATTTGATATAACTTTTTATCTCAAAAGTCTATTCCTAGAGCAAGCTTTTCATTTTTTGCTATGTAAGTTTCATCAATTTTTTATAATTTCATTAAACTGTAGTCTCGGTCTAACCCACCTTTGCCTGAACTCCCTTGGATAGAAATGCACAAATAAGGTTAAATTCTTAAATCCAATGAGTTTATTTATGGGTTTCAGTAGATTCAAAGGAGGATGGTTAGAGGAGAAAAAAGAGGGTTTGTGCACAGAGAAACATTCTGATTTGGGTCAAAGGTGCCCCATTTCTCCTGCTCTGGTGCTGTGATCGGTGGGTCCGGGCTCAGTGGCCATAATTTGGGTGGTGATGGATGCAGGAACCACTGGAGGAGAGCAGATGGTGCCCCTGCCCCTTCTGGTCTTCCAAAWACCAAGATTTTGTGCTCTTGGRGCAGATTCTSTTGCTCRTCTTTCCATCGTGAATCACTGAATMATGTTCAACAACTCCAAAACTTGCATTATGTTTAATTCAGGRAAATGTCAGTATAAAAGGAAAAAARAAYTATAAAATCRTAATTATTTCTGCAATCTGTTAAGTTTTTCTCACAGATTTGCTTTATTATTCTTAAATTTTCTTCTTCTACTGATTTCTCATTTTTACTTCTTGGTGAACAGCATRCAACTCCCAGCATCATTCATTTCTTCACTTAGTTTTGCCTGCTGTTCCAAAACTTTACATTCAACGGGATTGTAAATGTAGCTTAGAATTGCTGAAAACATTTTAGTTCAAAGGAACAGCTCTGCACTCTGATTATTYAAAACTCTCCCCAGTCTCCTAAGTTCCAAGAACATATGGCAATACACCCGTGATTATTTTTGCTAAAAATGATTTTAATTTAATGAGTCAATGAAATTAAAGRTTTCCCATTCTGGCAGCTGGCTCTCTCAAAATTCAAGGTCAATGCACAGTGTTGACATAATTGCACAGCCAGCCTGTCCATGTTCTACAGGTGTCAGTCACATTGAAAACAGACACCAATCACACATATTAATGTGTGGCGGAAGTCATACTCAAAAATTGGAATATTTCAAAAGTGTGGAAACAATGGTGAGCTTATTCAAAGTCACTTTTGAGATATCAAATCCTTCTAATCTGAAGAAAGCCCATTTCCCTTATTTTTACTGTTTATTTGAATGTTGTGCTGCATCTTTTCATTCATTAACTGCTTGACATTGTTAAGTGATTCCTAATGATTCTTAACTGAGCTTTCAGCTGGAAAAGGATTCAGGATATCAACAACAAGGTTCACAACTCAAATCCCAAACCCTCCAAATAGTATTTAATTTGATAAATCCAGGGGTTATAGTAGGAAAGGAAAACTTTAATAGCTCTAATACAATCAAAAGAAGGGAAAGGAACTAATACAGAGAAATGAGAAAACCAAGAGATTCAAACTTTACTTAGTTTAGAGTCTAAAGGTCARGAAAATGGTGTGATTTCTGGAGGTGATGTGCTGCCAAGTGCCTGAGAGAAAAAAAAAAATCACTAAGCAACCCAAAACCTGAGATTAAAGGAAAAATATAAATATTTTTTTTAAATCCAGCAGTCCTGAAGGATGGAACAGCATTGCCCTGAGGTAGCTCTGCCACACTCAGAAGGAATTTATGGCATAAAAATGTCCTTGTAGTGCAAGCCAGCTCTGCTGTGTGCCACATCCTCTAATCACATCAACAGCACGGGCTGGTCCAGCAGCACAAATCGAGGGCAAGAGCAGCGTGTGAAATTAAAGCCAGGGGCAAAACTGTGTGATGGGCTGGATTTCACTCACCTGCATCTGTGAGATATCCAAAATGAGAGACAGCACTGGCTCCTGTGCCATTTCCCAGGCAAGTTTTCACAGATGAAATAAACACCAGGAGGTACCTCCGCAAAAAAAATTCTGGGCAGCACCAGAAGCTGGGTTCCCCCCTGGGCTGATCATACAATCATCTTTCAGAGAAAATAAAAAAAAAAACCCAGGTCTGTATTTGAGTGCATTTCTTGACCTTTTATGTATAGTGAAACATAAATCCTTGCAAACACACAARCCTGGAAAGAACTTGTGTGGAAATTAAAAGGGGGTGATCTGGAACCAATAAAAAAAAGGAAGAATCTAAATTTGAAAAGAGCTCTTCCTACAACATTTCTTTTAAGGCAGAAAAAAAGAGTAGTTGTTTGTTTTTTTTCCTCAGATGGTGAGATAGTTTTGTTTGTAAATAAGATGTCATTTTAACTAGGAAAACATAAATACTGAATTTAATTGTAACAGCTGTCATTTTCCTYCGATATTCATCTTGTGAGCCGTTCTGCTCCCTGCTAGTTATCTGTGCTTAGCTAAAACATGTTTTTGTTTCATGCATTCCAAATGCCTCATGTCAAAAAGGATTGATGAATATATTTTTCACATTAGTTATTGGAAAAATTTGGGTTTTTTTCTATTTTGGGGGTTGGGAAKTSTCAGCTCTTTGAGTGARGGGGGAGAGTTTAGTMTTTATTCTCYGATTTGAGGTCCAGGATATTTCCTMTGTTCTTTTTCRTCTCAGTATCTCAGGGTGGGTGGRCTGAGGTTAGAATTTGGCTCCRCAATATTCTGTGCTGTCAAATGAGTTTATTAAATACTGGAACATTATTTAATTAATTGGCCTTTGCTGCTCTTTCCGTAGTTCAAGCTCTGAGCCTTTGTAACAAATGGATAATGCACAGTAAGGACCTGGTATTGAATTTGGCTCCAGTTTCCAAAGTACTTCAACATTTCTTTTTTTAAAAAATTATATAATCTCATGTATATTTTATTAATATAGCCTTTATTTGAAAACTGGCCTTTTCAAAGGAATGATATGCTGTGTTGAGCTTCAGAGCTACTTAGAGGTCTCAGATAAACTGTGAATTATCTCTGTAGTAACACATTGAGCCTTTCCCTCACAGAGAATCTTTGATCCCGTCCTTTTTTCTTTTTCCTTTTTTTTTTYTAACACTCTGTAACCATCTGAACTTCCAGAGTCCTACAGCCTAAYAAATRCTAAATTCTCTGGTTAAAATTTTGTTGGGAAAGAGATGCCATTACAAATCACAGTCTTTTCACATTTGTATGAGTTTTCTATTCCCTTAACTCTAGCTGTTGCACAGTATTTTAATGAGGAGGTCTGGGATAACATTTGCACTCGGCAAAATTTTCTGCTTTGCAATCTCTATCAAAACTGGGGAGATTTCACAGTGAAAAACATTTCACTCATTTTTATTTCTTGGGGTTTAGGCAGAAAGCATTGTCCTTTCCAGACCACTGCAGTGACATAAACATAAATAAACACAGTAAATATAAATAGTTTGTATTTTATATGTAACCATAACTGGAACTCTCCCCAAAGCCTGGCTCTTCTGCTGTTGGTAGTGGGATTGTGTGAGTTATTTGAGGTTTTTTTGGTTTTTCTGTTGGTGTGGCTCACCTTTAGGGATTCAAGTATCCTTGGTGTGTGTAGTGTTCCCAAAACATCCCTATCACTCCACACTGTGTCTTTCCTCAGATTTCTTAATGCGATAGAAAATGTGATTTAATGTGATGTAAAATCGAGAACTGAGCCCGGCAGAGCTCCACCAGAGTTTGGGCAGCACTCAGGGATGTGGTGGGGACTTTTGGGGTTGTCCTGTGTGAGGACAGAGGAGGGAGTTTGACATTAATGGGCCCTTCCAACTGGGCAGGCCCAAGCAGCCTCTAATCCCTAAAAAACCCTCATAAGAAAACATCCAAGAGTAATTAAATATATAGAGCAGATCCCATAAATCTCTGTTCTTTAAGAAGTACAAATGTTATTTATCAGGAAGGTTTCTCGTTCTGCGCACACTGTGCCACAGGAGGGGTCAGAGTGTAATTTTGTGTTGCAAAGTAATTGARGCAGGGACACAGAATTTKGTGGTTTCACACTCTCAAAGGCAGYKAASAGCCTTGCAAAAGAATCTCGTTGGCAAAACAATTGATTTCCAACTTGTGGAGCAGAGAACCCTCACTGCCTGGATCATGTACAATAAAACTGACATCCGAGGGTAGAGCAAAAATATGCTCAGCTCTCCTAATCCCTTGGAGGCTTGTGAAATTACTGTCTGAAAACTATAATGAGAATGGGATAATTTGTGACATTTCCCTGTGCTGTTAGAAGGTATTGATTTTATGACATTTTCATTTCTTATTATGTATTACGAGCACAAGACATCCGAATGTTAATATCAGATGCACTGAATAAACAAGGACGGTGCCAGGTAGCACTTTATTTATTTCAATTATTTTTCAGTTTTATGCTGTAGCTATTTTACCAAATCCCTGCAGGCTGTTAGCAGATAAACAATCTTTCCTAAGCTCTGAGAATTCAGAATTAGAGGAGGCAGCCCATACATAAACTTAKTTCTTCCATGAAGTCTACCAGCCAAGTGAGATAAGTTATCACCACCATGCTGAGTTCTGACCTCCCCTGTTTTATGTAAGATRTTCCATTTTTCAGCCACATTGTCTGTCTAATTTAGGCTGTTAAAGCCTTGGGGTTGTTGTCATTTTGCTCCTCACACAAGAGAGACCTGCTGGAAATACTGATGAACTCAAAATACAGACAAGAGGGCTGTTTGTGTTCAGCCCTGCTGTATCCCACCCCTGCCAGCTCTTTGTGAAGGCAAAATCCCTGTCCCTGTGGTGAAACCACCACAACAAGGTCGTGGAGAAGAGATCTCATCAAGAGAACCACCTTGGAGTTCTTCAAGCTTTGTTTGACCTCTCAGCTGGAGGATAATGCAGCCCCAGAAGCAGCTCTGCTTGYAGCTGTGTCTGGGATCACTGAAAACACAGATTTTGGGTTTCTGGAGAGATCCCTGTGCACCTCCCCTCTGTTCTCGGCACGTTCATCCCCCTCTGTCCATCACGTCACGATGATGAATTGCACTCATGGAGTGAGTCAGGAAGGTCTGCACACCAAGGAGCTCTGGCAAAAACCTTGGGGGGCTGCACTGCAAAATGCCAAAAAGAGAGGCAGGGAATGGATCAAATTCCCAGGGAGAAATTCCCTGTCCAGGCTGGGCTGGGGCAGTGCAGTCACTCAGGTGAATGTTTGTCACAAAGACACTCCCCACACCTACAGAATGAGCTGTAGAATCCTGATTTTCCCCAGCAGGATGGGAACCATTTGTGATATTTGTGTTTTAGGCCATCTTGGCTGGACACTGAGCAGCCTGAGCTGGTGGAAGCTGTTCCTGGCAAAGCAGGAACGTGCCCAGAGCTCCCCTCCATCTCAGCACCCTGGCCACATCAGCACTGTGAGCACAAATGTATTTTCTCCTTGCCCATCTGCATTTAAATTGATGCATTATGTGAAAGAGCAAAAGCCAGATACAAAAAATTGTATCCCATAGTTATGTGGATATAATGGATTTTAAGGTCTTGTCTATTTGTTGTTTCAGTTTGGTTTGGTTGGGATTTTTTTTGAGTTTGCTGCAGGGGAATTCATAGTGAATGGGTAATATTGTACAAAAATAAGAAGTAAGAGGTAAAGGAAAAGAAATTGCTATTTTTATGACTTGTGAAGTTGACTAAGTTATAGATATTGTACGTGAACTATATTTATATCAAATTTATAGAGTGCTTTCTCAYGGAACAGAGTAGTGAAGAGAAGGGAAAACAATATCATAATAAGGTCAGAGCATGAGAGAATAACTGAATTGTCCAGAAAATAAAGCCACAGAGGGATCTCAAAAAACTGGGATATCAGAAACATTCAAAATGCCATTCACAAAGTATCAGTCCCTTGTGGAGAGTTTCAATGATCCAAGCTTACTTTGTCTGAAATGCAGCTTTTATAAAGAAAATACTAGAAGCAGGGAAAAAAACCAAACTTTCCTTGGATGCTCCAACAATAAGGTCTGAAATTTCAGTGTTATTGAAATTCCTTTTATGTGTACTTCAGAAACAAAATCAGTTTGGGTTTCTTTAAAGAAAACGGATTGTGTAGGTTTTATCTGATTTAYACAGTGTAATCATATTTATATCATAATTTTCTGGTTTTTAACAGTACCCTTGTAAATATTCAGTTCTCTTTCAATAGAAATAGTTCCATTTCTGGGGGTCACAATTTGATCTGAGTGCAAATTGCTTCAAGCAGCAGGGGGCCAAGCCATGGATATGTATTCAGATTTGGACCCAGCCACTGAAGTGGAATATTTAAATGTTCAGAGGGAGTTTTCATGCTGTTATGGAGCTGGAGAACAAAAGCCATCAAACACACACAAATTTCACATTGCAATTTCAGAAAGAAACACTAGGAGAGAAAAAGAAGGAAGGGAAAGAAGGGAAAAGAAGAAATAATGTTTATGTGCATTTCTTAGCTGGAATTTCTCTCTAAAACCACAGGGCTCAGTTTGAGCTTGTCTCACACACGCTCAGCAAGGCATATTTGATTCTGATAATTTTAGCCTAATGCTAAAATGTTGTTTTCTTCCTACTTGGGGAATGTAAATATCCCCTTTTGGGGGGGCCCAGCCCTCGTGGGTTCAAGGTGTTTGCCTGCACATCCCTCTGAGTTCCCTCCACTGGCTTTTGCAGAAATCTCAAAGAAAATAAAATTGCTGAGAGTCCCATTAGGAGCAGCTCCCAGGCCTGGGAGAGATGAGGGAAGAACAGATGAGTGAGTTATCATGGCAGAGGAACGAGACCTGATGGGAATTCTGACTCCTTGGCCARCAGAGAATCCACAGAGGAAACTTGCAGCTGCCTGGTGATGGGAAAAACATTGATTAATTAATGCCCTTTTCCATTAATTGATATTGCAGCAATCCAGGCATCAATCATTTATATCTCCCTTCCATGAAATCTTTCTGTATGGGATTTCTGTGCAGATATATTCCCATGGACAGTGGGAAGCCCAGGAACTGCTGCCATAACTCTGCTGGAAAATTCCCATATTCCCCAAAYGTATTCAGAGTAATTTCCACTCTTTAAAGATATTTAGATCAGTGTTTCTGGTTTCTGGCAGGAATTACCAATAGCAGTGTCCCGTCTTCAGTGGTAGGGGTTTTTTTTGACTTGCTGTGAGACTCTAATGTACACTTTAAAAGTTTTCAAATGCAGAGATWTAAAGCAAAACTCAAACAAATGGAAAAAGTGCTCAATATAGGATAAAWCCCAAATTCACAGAATTCACTCTCTGGGGTTCAGTGTGAGCTGAGCTGGCACTGAACTCACAGGTTTGCTGGAGGTTTCCATCAGAGATCTGCTGAAGTGTCTGCTGCAAAGTGAACTGGCTTTAATGTATTAGAAATTAAGTCGCCATTTCCTTGGGAAAATCTATGTTCTTTCTGCAAAGTTTCATTTCAATAATTTGGAAAATACAGCATTTTCAGGTTTGTGCAATGTTTATAGCAGTGTGTCACGTGAAGGAAGAAAGGCAAGAAAAACCCCAAACCCTGAGAACATTTTGGAAATTCTTCTTTGCAGATTTTGTGGTCTCTGCCTTCTCCACCAAGCTCTATTTTCATTATYATGATACCAACCAAAGCAAACCCTCCCCAGAGATGAAATGCCACACAGCTCACTCTCTCACTGAGGAGTTGGTAACTGAGAAGCTTTCACTGCACGAATTTCCCATGTTAACATCCCAAATGGCAGCTCCTAGCAAGCCATCCTTTTCATTATGTGATTTGCTCATTGTGTCTATACTGCATTTAATATCTTTAATTCYTATTTGTCTTCCAGCTGAAATGAGAGGTTACCTAGCAACTTAGAGAGTGATTGCCTGCCTCCCTACTGACAGATGCAGGGTCTGAATAAAAGGAATAAATCTGTTTTTCTAGTTCTTTAATTAAATGTTTGCAGCTATTTGAACCTTGGGAAGCAACTAAAATGTTTCCCACAATGACCAACATTGAGCAAGATCTATTTCTCCTGACTTTGAAATTTTTTTTTTTCCTAATTCAAGTTATTACAGCAGAAACCATTAATATAAACAACTTTAAAGTATGGGTCTTTTAACACACCTTCTGGGTGACTTCCTGAGATTAAATTGAGTTAAGGCTATGGAGGAGTCCATCCTTTGGCTTTCACAGAACATATTTTGCTGCCACTCCAATTACTTACTTCAACTTGTTCAGGCCTGTTTCTGCAAATGTAAATTCACAAATATTTGAAAGCACTRTGTAATAAGGAGAAACAAGAAGTCAAAAATATCTTTATTCAGGTCCCTTTCAGAAAAAGATACAGCAGCTTTTCGCTGTCCATAATTTGAGTTTTAGACAKAAGATTTGAAATAGCTGGAAAATGTTAATGGTCATTTGCTTTACTCTCTTAAGATATATTTTTTTTCTGTAATCAAGTTCTAATCTCAAAGACAATCAATTCGGACATCTGTACATATACATGAGAGATTCCCAGCAGTTAGAAACTGTATAAATGCTATTTCTCATTTTGATGAAATGGATAAATTTGTGTATCTTCATCAATCTTTAATTCCTTCCTGAGATAATTTCATTCACGCTCTCATCAAAAACACACATGAAACCAATGTATTTTTTTATTTCTGTCTATTGATATTAAAATGGTTCTCATTTAGACATAAGGAATTTGTGTTTTTATGGACAATATGCTCCCCTGATTCTGCTGCCCACAGAACACTTGTGTTTTAAYAAAGAGGCAGGATGATTTTCCTAAATTCTACTTTCAGTGACTCTCTCAGAGAGCAAACATCAGAGCTGTCATCTGTTAAATTGGGTATTGTCTCGTTAAATTTCTAAGTTAAATGCTGGGAAAGATTAGGAGGAGACTGACAGATTGAGCTCCACAATCCCACAGAAAACTCGAGCTGGGCTGTTGAGGGTAAATGGACAAAAATTTATGACATTCCCATGTCACTGCAGGTCACCGAGTGTCCCAGGCACAAAGCAAAATTCCTGTGGCAGTTGCTGAAAGGAGGACGAGCAGATAAACCAGGGAGAATGAGAGAAAATATTTTCTTTTTGCCTTGGTCTTTTCCTGTGCTCAAGGATATTCTTATCAAACAAACCAGTGCAGCAAAATGAAACGTACCTTGAACACTCTGTCAAAATCTGAGTCCAAAGCAAAGACTCCTCGGGTTCAGAACTTCCCTTTTTTCCATTTTTTAGGGCGTTATATCACAGGGAATGGGAATCTGGCAGTGCTATTACCAAGGSARTCATGCTGGGCTCTAGAACCTGATYCTGCTGGGAAATATTCAGGTGGAATTCTAGGCCAGGGCAAGAGCAGAAGTGAAATGAACACTTGCACAAAATCTGAGTCATGTTTGGACTATGTAATACTTCTCTGCGAACATTAAAATTATCTGAATTTTGACTTCATCCAAATACAAAATTCCTTCACTTTCATTCTGTTTTGCAAAATGAAGAAAAAAAMCAACCAAAAAACCCCAGATACCCAGATAGTTTAATACATTTCCTTTTTCTTTAAATGGCTGGTAGAAAAAGAGCAAAGAGAGCCATGCTTTTTATCGGAAGATATATATATATATATATATAATATACACCTTAAGTTACAGAAATGAGAATAAAACAACTTATAAGTGGAGTTATCCTTTAAGTGGAAGAACAATAAAGAGCCACAGAGAGAAAATTAACTAGAAGAAAAGAATTTCCTACATAAAAGACAATATCCTGTACTTTTGTTGTACCAAAATCAAATGCATTCAAGAAATGAGTGCAAAATGAAATATTCCAGCAGATAGATGTTGATCTTTGCTGATAATTAGTTTTTAATTTGAAATGATATCTTGAATTTTCATCATAATGGTTTGTCTCGTGCAAGCTTATGAAGATGGTGGAAAGTATCAGTGGGAGWAAGGTGTCTAAATATCCTCCTTTCTTCAATGAAAAAATCATTTTAGTTGAGTTACTTGCAGGTCTTTAACTTCAGAGRGAATGGTGAATGATGACTTTCTTTGAAAAAGAGACAGACCACTTTTAGGTCCTTAAAATGTTCTTCTGAAATCAGATCTATGTAGCAAGAGTCATATCCACACAAAATTTCATTATGCAACTGGAGCAGAAAATCACAGCAAAGGATCATTATCATTAGTAGTGAGAGTGGCTTGGCAAAGAATTTTCCTCTGATAATCACAGAATTGGGTCAATTGTGTCTTGTAGATTTGTTGATTTCCTTTACTTTCTGGTCCTGAAKATAAAAAAGGGAAAAAATGCTGTTTTCTGGTTAGTACAATCCACACAGAATATCAGCAGAGAAAGTCCATGCCATGTAAGAACAAACAGCTCTCAATCAAAAAGCAAAACACAAACTATACTCTCTTTAGAGATGTTTAAATAATGCWCTCCTGCCTCAGCGAAATGAGGAGGTTTCAACTTCTCTGTTGGCAAATAATTAAGGTATTTGCCTCCTTTTTGAAAGGTGGAGGTGCATGATGGGGAAAGGCAGATATTTTTGTAGGAATATTTCCCATTGATCAAAGCAAAGTGGTGGGAGATCCCAGGGTTTTTAGCAAGGTTTTGTCCCTTCAAATAAAACCCCACCTGTTTGTGTCTCTTCACGATTAAATACGTGTGCATAACATGTACAGGTTTGTGTGTCTAGAAATACTTTAATAGTACATTTTCCYAATTGCTTTCTACCTGCAGATGTATTTATCCCTTCTCACCTTTCCTGTGGTACTGCAGAAATTTGCATTTTCTCACTCACACTGGAACATGGAAGGATCAGTTGAGAGCTTTGTTTCTTTTCCTGCAGAATTAACCAGATTCCTTCTGCCAGCACCATGTCCTGCATCACTGCAGCAGTTTTATGGCTTCTCACATGCACCAGGAAAGTTCAATTTTTGTTTTTTCATGCTAATTTTCCTACTAGCTTTATCAGCTTTAAGATAGAATGACTGAAAGCTCTCTCTGTTTACCTCCCTGCACTTAACCTGAGCACTTCATCAGAATTTTTGCACTTGAAAATGCGTTGTGTGTGCTGATGAGTGAAAGTTCCTTAATAAGAGCAGAAGAGAATGAACTTATTGGTGTTACCAAGAAGGAAATATTTGGATTGTTGGGCTTTTCTTGTCAGCAATACTCTGTCACTTGGGCCTGTGCCAGAATCCTTGGGATGTTTAAATCTCTGGCTCTGGGGGTGCCTTCAGCCAAGACAGACAGAACCAGCAGATCTGTTTTTTTGTGGGTCTGTTTTATATTTTCTTTATGGTTGTGCTCTGCTCGTGCGAATCCCCCAAACTCCTCATCTTGCTGACTGCTTCTCTGATGATGTACGGCTGCAACATGTCATCAGTGTGCTGTGAGAACCTATTAGGGTGTTATACATCATCAGGGACCCTTCTCTCCAGACAGGCTACTATTATATATCATTAAAATGATGGCCAGTAGGAACAGGCATCCCAGAGAGGGAATCTTACAATTTTATGTGGGGGGGAAAAAAATCCTCGTTTATAGGTGAGCTGGGACAGAAAAACCACAATAGCTGGGAGTTGTAATATAAATAATATTAAAAATAACTGCTATTTTTTATATAAATTGTGTCTAAAAGGAGTGTCTAGATCATAAAAACAAACTCCTGCACAGCAGAAAATGTTTATAACAGAGGTTTTTATGCACAAGACCTACTGTGCTGTAACTCACTGAATGAGGACAGGTACAGCCAGAATGTGCAGAGCCAAATCTTAGAATCATTTTGAAATGAAAGGGCACTGTAGAAATTTTCAGAATCTAAATAACTACAGGACTCCCATTATGAATCCACCTCTGATGTTTTATTATTACAGCTGCAGAACTTCCCCACTGTCACAGAAATAATCAGTTTAAGTGATGGCAATCTTGAGAAAAGAGGTTGTAGCTGCTGCTCTTCAGAGTTCCCAAATTTATGGAAATTGTGCATTGCACCTACAATTCTCATGGAAACTTTCAGGAATTAGCTGAAGTTATCCAGGAATAAAGTTGGACATGGGGTGTTTGCTGTGACCTTGTTACTGTCACACAATCTCAGCTTTCCTTGCCAGAGAGGATTTTGTAATTACAGAACCATAATCAACTTTCTGATGCAAATATATCTCCTGATTTGTATCAAAAAACTGGTTGGACCTCAAAAATAATAAAAATGAGATCTATACACAAATGTGGCTGGAGATTTGGGGTGGGATGTCCCTCTCTGTGGGGTGAATTTCTSTCCCCACAYCAYTGATGATGTKCTGGGTGAGGCTGTTGGGAGCTCTTCCATCTCCTGCTCCCCAAAACAGCACAAAAAAAGGGCCTTTTCCTCTGTAATTGCAGCAGAAATATTTGCCTACAAACCAAATGGTTAAAAACCAAGATAGCAACGCTATTTCTACCCTTAGAGATTGTTGTTTTATATCCACTGAAACCATTAAGCCTCATTGCTTTGCTATTATCTCTATCAGAATTAGATTTTGCTGGTTCTCCTGCATACTGAGTATTCTGTGATTCTAGAGTGCATAATGCAGAGATTAGGGAACTGAGATTTCTTTCTGTTTGCTCCTGTGCATGCTCTTGTGATGATGATGATGATAGCATTTTAAATCTAAAGCCAAATAAACATTTGTGTCCTATCATAATTTTGATGGAAGTGTTTCAAGTAGAAGAACTCAGTCTCTTTTCACTTTAGATTTTTTGTTTGAGCTGTTTTCTGGTTTTGTTTTTCCTTAATTCAGTTTTCCACCTTGCTCAAATATTCACATTCTTGCTTAAAAAAAACCAAACCATACCACAAAATCTTGGGGTTTTAAAAAACTTCTCTTACTTGTGTGATTCCCTTGCTGTAGGGCAGCTTTCTTGTGCTAAGATTAGGAGGGGAAGAAAAAGCTTGCTAAGGCAGGGGAACAAGAAGAAAAAAAGTTGTGATGTTTTCATTTAGATTTATCAAAATATTCAAAACATCTTTAATAAGAAGTATCTCTGCATCCCTTCTCTGAAGAGTGTCAGATATGGGTGTAAAAATGCTGCTTTTTCTGGAYACGAATGCTGAGTTTTAAACACTTTATAGACTTTGGAGAAATTTATAGGAGAGCAGGGGATGCAGATGGCAGCAAACCCTGCTCAGGGTGGATCTGCTCTGGCTCTGGGAGCTGTTCCCATAATGTGGARTGTCAACACCATCTGCTGAGCAGGGACCCAGTGAATCTGCCAGGGCTGTTTCCACAAAATCCCAAATTGTTCCCAGCAGAGTGGGAAGGACGAGGCTGGGCCCGGCTGTCCCATACTGCTCAGCTCAGCTCAGCTCAGCTCAGGTGCATTCCCAGGGGAATGAGAGGGGTCCCTGGGTGTTCACATTTCCCTTCAAACCTGCTGGGAAGTGTTCTTCGGAAAAATCAGTAATTTCTGTTGATGGTCTCGTGAGAAATTAAAGCTGAATATATCACACTTTCATATGGAATAGCCAGGTCAGGTCAATACCAGATTTTATATATGACATCCTTTGGGAAAATTCTGTTTATTCAGTCCACATGTTCTGTGCCTACAATACACAAATAATGCTTGCTAGTTTTTTAGACCAAAAATTTCTAGCTCAGTGACACATTTCTTCTTTTCGTGTCCCAGGCTAGCAGGAGCTTGTGCAGTAAACTTCATATTAACCTTGATCTGAATTATTCTTGAAAGGATTATTTCATTGTGAATAAGATGATAGCGTTTACTAAAATATAATATTGCCTGTGCCGTTCTCGCTCTGGACAAAAATTGCTTTGCCTGATGAAATTAAAAAATTACCTTTATCTATCAAAGCCTCTTCCCTGGGGACATAAATGTTCTGAATGGAATAAAAGGCAAGGTGAAGAGTTAGACAATAAAATAACACTGATTGCAGATAAGGTGTTACTTACATGAGCTTCACACCAGGAGGACAGGAAAACTTCCATCATCAACTCATCAGAGTCTAAAACTAAAAATTGCTCCTTAGAAAGCACCATTCCTTCCAAATGCATGTTTAATATGTATATGCTATAATTTCACTGAAGATATAACAGTTTCAAAATGGGGAAAGATGACCTTGAATTCCCACCAAAAAAAGGAGCTTTTTTACAAGTTTCTGTCAAATGTATAACCTTATGAATACTTCAAATCCTGTGGAGGGTTGGGCACTATGTAAGGAAAAGGATCTTATCCACGCAGCAGCAATGCAATGGGAGTTTGAAGCAGGTAAAAATTAGGTTGTTAATGCTGCAATCTTGATGGAACCTGTGCTATTAAASTCAGGTCCCTTTTGAACTCGGTGCAGAGCCTGACAGAGCAGGATGTGCTGGCATTGTCAATACCCCACAGTCTGATCCTGGTCTGAAGCACTCTCTGAGGTGCACCAGGGTTTATTAATAAAGATTCACTTGTTCTTTTATTGATCAGTGGTACAGATCACACCAGCACCGTGAATTTTCTTGTTAAGCACTAAGCCACCTACATCTAAGCACTGCTTAATGAGAGGGCTCTCCTGAGTCACAGATCTGGAGGAAAAAAAAAAATATTAAAAGGGTGAGAGACCAAGGAAGTTGCTTGGGTGGTGGTTTGCTGATATTGTGTCTGAAGGGAGGGAAAAATCAAGGGGGGACCATGGTTTATGGGGAAAAAGGTGTATTATTGGATATAATATCAGTCCAATGATGTAAAACTGGAATGCATAAATTGCAATGGAAGTTCTCTCTGAACCCCTTCCCTGACCCCATGTGTGTATCTCTGATCTTACAATAATTTCTATGACCTTGGTACTTGTGCAGGAACTAAATCTGAGAGAATATCTATGGTGGGGGAGTGMTAAAAACAGCTTTACACAGCTCCATGCCCGTGTTTAGCACTCGGAGGGGAAGCCAAACTGCTCAGTCCGTGCCCATTTTCCAGCAGCCCATCAGTGTGAGAGGCTTCCAAGGAGTGTAAAGCAGCAAGCCAACTCTCTTTGTGACCTGTACAGCTGCAACTGTTTGTTGTGATTCTCTTTAGCTGCAGAGTAAATGTTTTTTTTTTGGTTGTTTTTTTTTTTTTCCCTTGGAGGAGATGAACTGAAGCTGTTTGAGTTCTGAGGGCTCCAGGTCCCAGCTTGCCCAGGGGCCACTGCACAGCTCTGGGTTCTGACACTCACACAGAGCTCCTGAGCAATTGCAGTTGTGACAGAAAGATGTGCTGAGCTCGAACACAACAGATGAACCAGGAGGGTGTTGTCTCACTTTGAGATTTTTGTATATTGTGGATAAAAATTTTACTCCCTGGCCAATATTGAGGAGGCTGCAGTGCTAAACAACTCTTTTTTTTAGCACAGCAACGGTTATTATTCCTGAAAATAACACACAGCCAGTGTAAGGATGGTATCAGGAATCACAGCTTGTATTTTATTCACAGCAATCAAACTTTCCCAATAATGTTCTGTCTCACACCACATCCTAATGCCATGGTGAGGGGAGTGGGAGGGGTGAGCTGCTGTCAGTGATTTTCACTTCTCTTTTTATTTTAAATGATGTATCCTGGTTTATGCTTATGTTGTACAAATAAGGAGGTTTTAGAATAGAATTGAAATTTTGATGTTGAGAATTTGCAAACACTGTTACAAATATTTTGTCATTAACATTGTGCCACCTCAGCTGACACAGAAGGCAGCATTTCCACCTGTTGACCTTGTCTTCTTCAAGCCATATCTGTTAATAGAAGACGTTAATAATTTGGGATTTCTAGAAGAATGTGTCACCCATCTTTGGGCATGAACTGTGTGGAGCAGTGGAAAACTTGCCTCAATTAATTCTGCTAAAATTCCGATCTTTGCCCATCACAGCTTGGAACTGTAAGAGTATTAACTCYTGAATTTGCACAACTGAATGAGGCTGAGGAATTCTTGTGACTCTCTGTTGTTTTCCAGACACCAGATCTACATCCTCTGCAAATTTAGATTACAGCAGCAGCTATTTTCATAGTCAGTGATTCCATGACAATGTCCAGAGCAAATCTAATCAAGGTGCAAATAAGGACTCACTGCTGCTTATGGGACCTGGCAAAGCATCCAGCTAGAGATTTTTGGATCCAATAAGTTCACTGAGGCATAACAAAGAAATTGATTTTTTTCTCTTTATTTTTTTTTTTTTTAATGTAGCCTCTGATCAAAGAATCCCCGTGCCAGAACAGACGTGGCAATTTTTCATCCCCCGTGTCAACGCTTTGATCTCCAATGAGTAAATGCAAAAGAGAATCTGATGACACATCAAAAGTGCATCTGTTTGGTGTCTGGGGCTGCAGGGTTGTGTGGCAGAGATCTGTCTGAGTGCTGGCTGTGGCTCTCCATCACCCTGGCACCCATGATCCGGGACAGCTCTGCACTGTTCAGGCTGAARGTTTGGGACACAAACCCTGTGAGGAACAGCTGAGGGAGATGGGGGTGTTCAGCCTGGAAAAAAAA
>NW_026623929.1:231603-246541 GCF_030028575.1 Malurus melanocephalus | reverse complement strand
TCCTCAGGGTGCCCTCCCAGCTTGAGGGCAYGGGGGTGTTGTGCTCTGTGAGTAAATATTTGAGAGCTGCAGCCAAAGGAGGTCAGCTTTAAACACACACATACTCTCACTGAGTTTTCATTCAGTTTCTGCCGTGAAAATAAAGGCAGAATGTCCTCAGGATGAAGTTCTTCATGGCCTAACAAACTGAAGCCAGACATTCTCATATCTTTATGAACCAAAGTAGAACTTAAGTGGTTGGATATTCAGCCCATGGTCTCTAGATAAATCACTGATRTGTAATTCATTTAGATTTCCTCTCCAGTCAGTATAGAGAGAAGGACAATTTAGCAATCCTACATTATTCATACAATCTAACTTAGACATTTAAACTCCCTGAAAAGTTAAAAAGTGCAATAGAATTTGTAAGAAATGTTAATATGCAGGAGCCAAGAGTTCTGCACTGCCCTCGTTTGAAAGCAACTGGAGTTTCTTTGTTGTAATTGGGACTTTTTATGGGAGAAACTTTCATTGAGAGTGGCTTTTAGTTAGCTAAAGAGTAAAAATAACCTATAAGGCCCTAAGTCTTCTTTTATATCTTTTTTTTTCTTTTCCCTCCATGAAAATTTTGCCTAAGAGTGTTTTTTCTTCAGTATTTACATTTAAGACAGTAAAAACTAACTGCAGATCAAGTCTCTGAATGCACCTTCCCTTTTCTGGATGCTTCTTACACTGTTTCTGAGTGCAAAAATTTATCAGTTCCCAAAATTACAGCTGTGGTTTAACAGGGTTGGGACTTTATTGTCCCTGGGGGTTTGGATTTCCCTGCCTGTCCCCACTTCATGCTTCCAAGATCACCTGCTTTACTTTGCTTTAGACTTTCAATTTTGGGGCAGAGAAATCAGGTATTTTACATTCCTCATGAGCCTCTTTATGAGCAAATTTTACAATGTTTGTGAGTTATTTTCTCCTCATTTCTGAAGGCGGAAAGACTGCTGCAGAAATGGATGGAGGGTGTCGAAATCCTCTTAAAGACAAAGAAAATTGAGGGTTTATTTTATTTACCTTAATAGTATTTCTCCGATTCACCTTGCATATTGGAAAATACTTAATCCCCAGACGTGACAGGTTGCAAATTCCTACAAAGCGCAGGGAAATAATGATGTTCAAGAAAGCACTCTTTGATAATTGTATTTTCAAATTCGAGCCACAGACTGTGATTCTGGTATTTTTTGGTCATTAGTGGAGCAGATTAAAAACAAAACAAAAACATGCATCTGGGAAAGGTAATGAAATATTCTGTTTGATCTGACAATTTCCTGTTGAACACCTCCACTTTGTGGTATTGATTTCTGTACATCACTGTCTGGATAACAATGTTATTGAATCAAACAATCCTAACRAAAGTATCAAACCTGTATTTGATGTTTTTGTGAATGTTAAAATGACAACACATTGCAAAAACAATAAAGAAAATCATGTCATTGATAGGAAAGGTTAAAATCTGATTTGATGCGTGCTTTGGGGCTTTCCAGCACGTTCTGTATTTCATATCAAAAATGAGTAGAACTCAGGAAAAAAAAAGATAATTTCTATAGGGTTTTGTATTTCACCAAAAATGCTGAGCCAGAAGCCTTCTAAACTCACAACCCCAAATCCTACTTGTACAGCCCATAACCCCATTTGCATAATGAGACCTCACAATTCAAACAAAGCACAGGAAGCCAATGTTGCTCCCGTCTTTTGGACCTTTCAATGTTTCCCTTGTTTTTTTTGGCAGCTGAAAATGAAACTGCTGTAATGCGTGCCTTTCTTACTCTACTTTGGGTATTAATCACAGTGGGGAAATATCTACTTTCAATGAGACACTCCTTTAATATTTTCAGAGAATGAAAAAAGATATTGTGTGAATGAGGCGCACCCAGTCCTTCCAGCAGGGAATTCAATCTTCCTCACCCAGTCTTTATTCCAGCAGGGAATTCTCCGTTGAGGTTATATTGATCCCCTCAGCCAGGARCTGGTTTTTGGTTTCCCTGTTTTAAGTTTTTTGAGAATGTGGGAGCAGAGCCCATGGRCTCYCTCTGAGCTGCTCACAGAATCCTTTATTCTCACAAAGCTGCGCCTCTTTATACTCTCAATGTTCCCGGGCTGAGCTCCCATTGGCTGTTTGCTCTGCAGGGGCAGCGCTCACAAACCTTCTTACCCAATCACATCTCAGGGTCTATGGTCTCTTTTAACCAATCACAGCTCGACACACCACACTCTCACCTGTCAATCACACAAGCTCCTCCCCAGTGGCCCTGCAGCCTGAGCCCTTCTCCACCCTGCAGGATTTATCAGTGCTGAATGAGCTTCTTTCCTCCATCTCCCACAATGATTTTGCCCTTGCCATCTTAAAAAAGGTCCCTTTTGCCCTCTGTAACCCTTTCCTGACGTGTCCCTTGCTCCTGTAGATTTTCCCCTGATTTTTATTGCCGTTCAGACACGGGAGCTGTTGAAGTTCTCACAGAAATGTGTTCCCTCACCACCCCTGCCTGTGGTGACACACGATTGCCTTCACAGCTGCAAAMTGGGTGACAGACCTGCAGTTCCAAGAGATCAGAGCTGACTTTATCACTGTGAGTTTGGTGATGCAGATCAACTTGAATTTCTTCTTGKTTTKTTTTTTTTYTTTCTTTCTTGCTTGGGGTCACTCAAAGATCACAGGATTTACTGGAAGCTCACACAGCTGTGGATGTTTTCTGTATTGATCAGTAGTACAAAGTGAAAAATTCACCTTTGAGCCATCACTGTACCATGTGCAGCTGAGATGAACTCTCTTCCACCAAACAGGGTCATCATTTCTCTGCTCACAAATAACAGAATTATTTAGCAGACCCTAGGGTACTGGATCTATTAAATATTCACACAAATGATGTGGTAGGAATCTGGAAGTGGCATCCTGGGCAGAGCTTTTGCACAGATCCTGGCCTTGCCTTGGACCACAATTTTTCCCAATACTTGAGGTCTGGTGTGTGAGCCAGGGAGAGGTGCAGGGCCATGGGTTGTGTGTGCACATGGAAATCTTCCCTGCTGCTGGAACCAGGCTCCAAAATGCGACTGCAAAGTTCTAAATGTGTATAAGACACCCTTAGTAAGAATTACTGTTTTACTGAAACAAATMATTACTAAATATCGTCATTTCAATGGTGGAGTTTAAAACAAAAATGCATTTAACAGCATCAGATATCCTGGTATGGTGGTCTTTCAAGCACTTCATGGAAAAAGACACAAGGACATGAGGATTTCACTCTCCAGGCATCTCTCTTGAACCAGAATCGCCTTGTTCTCGTGCCAGAGCTCCTGCTGTGGCTGTGAGGTCTGGTTTGCTCCAAAGAGCAATCCCCTTTTGGGAAGAGTCATCCTTTGTTTAGTCKTGCTCTGCTAGAAATTCTGCTGCAGACAAATTTACTGCTGATCCCAGGACTGTGAGATGCTCAAATATCTTGTTAATAATCCAAAGGGAAGGTTTTTTTTTCATTTTAAATCTTAGAAGAAAACAAACATGTAAAGATATAATMTGCTCTAGGGGGTGTTTTTTGCATGTTATGGGACTAGTCCAGTCTGACAAGGACAACAAAAAAGTGYTGATTTTCATACGGGTTTTCTTCCTGTAGTCAATGGGAATTTAATGGGAATAGGATTATGGTTCTGCATTTTGAAATATTGTAGAAGRTACTTATTGAATGACTGTATTTTGAACTCCTGTGTTAAATGAAACAGTTTGTAATAGTGCTACAAAATTTACAATAGAATTATAATAGAATCTAGCTAATTAAGATGTTTGTCTTGATATAATTTCTTATTATTCACTGTGTCTTTTTCCCATTAGACTGCAATAGAACAGCTCTGCAGCATTTCATCAATAGGATGTAATTCTTTGTAATAGCTTAAGTGTTTCTAGATTTATCACTGAAATAAAAAAATACCACACTTCCAAACTGAAGACATTACAAAAGGAAATGAATGGAGATCCTTTCTCTCGTGTCTTTCCTTTCACAAATCCGCATTGTTATTAATGCCACACATTAATTCCACATGACTACATCTTTTCTTCAATGAGGATGAGATGTTAAAAAGTATTGTGTGAGTGGCTCCATAACCAGCACCTCCAATTTCCTCTGGTCTCTGTCCTCACTAAATAAATTTAATTTCAAAGGAAGAGTGCAGTGGTGCTTTAGTCTGCACTATCAATATTGTGTTAGATGTAGCACTTCTAAAATCGAAGTGTCCTGATATAGATTCTGCACAGAACAACTAAGGAAAAGATTTTTAAACTTTTTGCATTGAACTGGGTCACATCTTTGGAGATTTTGCGAGTKCTCACAACCACCATTCCAAATCATTGTAATGTGGAGGGGAAAGTTGCAATTTAGGCTTGTTCTCTGACTGTTGGGACAATAATCCCGTCGTGTGGGATCTTTTAAAGTCAGAGATGGTGCTGAGCTCTTGAGCAGACTGACTCAAACCCCTGTGATGTCTTGGCAACAGGAGGCACACAGTTTGTGCTGCTGATATGCCTCAAGGCAATTCATTTTGACCTTTTGTGTATTCTGCACAGAATAAAAACAAGACTAAGCCCTCAAGAAGTGTTACTCACTGCTGCACTTTATAAGTAGCAGCATTCTTTTACCGATTCTACTGTCTTTGTGTTGCTTTTAAATTCATCTCAATAGGTGCAGAAAGCTTTAAACAGCTGAATGAAATAGCTGAAACAAAAAAAATAGAGGAATAGTGCAATCTGTGGTTTCTGTGTTAACTTTAAACACACAAACCCCACTCCCTCCAAACATTGTAGTGCATTGGTACCTGCCCAGGAATCTTTTTCTTGGCTCTTCAGCTGTCAAACTGCTTAAAATACAAATAATTTGGAAGATGATATATCCTAGTAGATATATGTCAATAYAGATATTAGATATGTCATTTGCCACAACTTTTCCAGTTTTGCTAGACTATYGGCAGCAAAAAGGCAGCAGGTTTTACAAATTCCTTCATGTGTATTGTGATGAGCTTTGCTTTTTAAAAGAAAATTTTAATTCCTTTTCTTTGATTTTTTGGATATGATTTAAGCTCTATTTAGAGTTCCAATAAAAACTCCAAATGATAATGGTTTAAAGGCTGAAATGGAGCAATGCACTGCTGAGGAAATTCAGGTCTCATGACCAAAGGTACTTTTTCAGCCTTGATTCTCAGTGATGTCCTTTTGTGGGTGTGGAAGRTGGAAAAGTGAGTAATTAAAGCCAGGACTGGCTGTAGCAGTGAGTGCCCAACTCAATTCAGAGTGAGCAACCTCCCAGAGCAGTGCCAGATCATGCCCTGCCTCTCCAACAAAACAATTCTCTGCCTGGAAGAAAGGCCTTTTCCTCCAACCCTTGTGTCTGAAAGAACCTGACATTGTCMTCCTGTGGCCTGAAAATTGCTGCTTTGAAAGCCCCAGCAATTTACTGCAACAAACGTTCACCTCTATCGCAGCAACTTGTRTTTTTTGCTCTCTTTTGTWCACGTTTTCTATTGAAATGATCCGTTTTGGAGGTTTATTTTTGTTGTTTTATGTGTTTGTCCTTGTCCCCAGCTCCAGGCTGGCTTTACCATAAAGGAAAGGCATTGCTGAGCAATATTGAGTGTCAGGATTTTCATGACAAGATTGAAATCAAAAGGAAAGCAAATACATAATTCTTATCTCTATTAACATTCTCAGTGATTTCAGTCTGGCCTATTTGCAATTCCTAGGACCTGTTACATCTCCTGCAACGGGGAGTTCAAAGCAATCCTTTGCTTCTCGGTGTTATCCAAAATTGCAACTTGGTTTTCTGAGTCTGGGGCTAATTCATTTGGGGCAGAGTGCTCTGTTTTCATTTTCCTTTCTTTGTATCTACACTCGTTTCACTGKATTTTTCTTTTGGGTTATAAGCAGCAAATGTGTTTGATGGCTCCCAGTGGAGTTAAGTACTAAAAGGTCCTAATTAATGCAGATTTGATGGTGCTGAGTGACTCGTGTTTTCCTTTGAATCCAGTCAGTATTCAACTTTGAGCTGTTCTCCTTCCCAGAGGAAGTTTTTTTAGAGCATTGCTGATACATTTATTGCAAAAAGGAACCTGGCACAAATGTATTTGGTCCTTTGATCTGGCACACAGTGATTTTTTTCTGGAGAGACACAAGGATGCAGGTAACAGGATTTGTTATTTTGGCTTTATGGGACCAAATTCTATTCCCTCAGTTTTGGTTACATGCCAGTATCACATGGAATATAAATATCAGGAAAACAGCTTTTGTAATAAGATGTTGCAAAAAACCTTACTGATATATTATTTCTCATGCTGTAACACTTTGATTTTTCACTGTCTCTAATTTCAACTCATTTTTACCTCAGGAGTCTTTGTTTTAAAATGCATTTTCTGTTCAGCCAGTGTCTCCATCTTCTAGAGCTCTACTGATGCAGCTGCTGATCAGAAAATGCAATTTGGGGGCATTAAGTTCATTTTTAGAAATAAACCAGTGACACATATTCCAAGTGTGTGTTGCAGGTTTCTGAAACAGAGTGTGGAACCCCAGTGAATATTCTGAGACCAAATATTTTTATCTCTATGTCTAAAAAAAGTCTTTTGAAATAAAAGTTACTGATCCCAATTTATACAATGTGGTGACTGGAATAAGCTATTTCTGGGCTTCTGCAGAGGTACAGTCACTGAGGAATTGCCTGGATAAATGTAGGTTTATATCTTTTATCTGTTAAATCAAAGATCAAAATGCAAGATTTGAAGCTCAAGGACATTCTGTGGATTTGTGACATTTCCTAAAGGAATCGTAGATAATAAACCTGCGACTGGGATTAGTACAATGAGACCCATTGTAAATGCAGAATTTTCCTGTGTGACACAGATAAAACCTTGCCCTCCGTATTTTTAATAACACTTGAAAGAAACACCTTTGTTCAGTCTCCTTGTTTGAAAGCTCAGAAGGAATAAAACACACTCCCAGCCATAATTCTTTGTAAAGTGTGTTCAGAGCTTGTCAGGATATTGTTCAAAAAATATCCCAAATATCTGCATGCACGTATAAACACATGGAGTGGTACACRTACAATTCCCTTCTGTCTCAAGGTGTTTTATGCAGTGACACTATTATTTATTGCTTACCATAAAAACTATCTGTAAACACTTGTTGCAGTTATTGACTCGAAAGTTTGTGAGAATCTACCTTTTTTCTCATTAGAAAAGCTATTTTTGGGAGGAGAAGCCTATAAAACACATGGAAGAGTATCTGTTAAATAGGTAAAAACCCATTAAAAATACAGGTGGATATTGCCATGACTTAATGACTTGGAGGGAAAAAAAATGTATTTGCATATTCTGCAAGTGAATTAGGAGTAAACTTTCAAAATGTCACAAAGCAGACTGTTATCGATATATATCAACATCCTCGAGCGACTCGCTGGCAATAAATGTCAGTAGGAATTTTTATGGCTTTTACAGCTTATCTGCAATTTGTAATAAGCTTTGTGCAGGGCCCATTATTTTAGGAGGGAGAACAACTGTCAGGGGGTGTGTTTGGAATGTCAGCAATTCCATCAGAACGGGGCTGGGGGCTGCGGCCGGACCCACCCCGCACCTGGGACCTGCTGCTCTCATTCTTTATCCTTTACCTTTTTTAATTAATAATTGAACTTACATTTCTGATAGCCTCATTATGGCTCCACCATTTCATTAACTAATCATGACAGCGTTGCAGTTTATGGCTTTGCAGGAGAGGAGGCTGGAGAAGGAACCAGGAGCTCTGGGTTACGTAGAGAGAGCTCTGATTTACACGCACAGCCTGCAGCACTGTGAATTTTATGTCATTAGAAATCTTTTCATCTTTCTCTCTCTCTTTTTTTTTTTTTTTCTAATTTGAAACAGAAGAAAAAATTTTAATTCTTTCTCAGAATGATTCATATCCTGTGGATTTTTCCTATTAGGCAATGAAGCTGTGATATTAAGATTGAGTATATAAATAATTCTCATAATTCACATGGAAGAAAGAGAAATAATTACCTCTGAACATTTCATTATGAATGGAATTCTGTCAAAAACTTTAAGAAGGGAGCATTAATACAAATTAAGGTCTTAGGGASTCATATTTTAAATACTTAATTCTGTATTTTATTTAACTTTTACCAGACCAATAAGAATTTTTTTTCACCRGCAAAATGAATTGCTGAGCTAGAAAAACATTAACTATAAAATGTAAAATTCCTATGGTGAACAAATATTTTATATTTTATGATTTCTGTCACTGCTGAATGGCTGAACTCATATGAGTTACCAGCTTTGTAKAGCTGACCATAAACTCAAATGTCAGAAATACTTGCTTAGGAGCAGAATACATCGAATTTCAAGTGGTTCTGCACAGTTTCTGTCTGTGGGTTCATTATGTGCTGGAAGATGCAATTCGGCCCCGTGTTTTTATTTCTGAAAATGTAAATCCAATGGTATCTGCTGGAAAAATTGAAAGGGTCATTTCTGGAGGTGCTGAAACTTTATTTGGAGTAAAAACCAAGAGGAGTGGAAGGTTCTGTGCTCTGCAAATTCCTGTTCCCACTGACAAGAACGAGGATTTATTCACGTGGGATATTCACATAGCTGAGGAAACTCRTGCACCTGGGTGTTGTTTCAGGAAAAGGCAATTTTTAAATTTTAAAATTTAATTTAATTTTAATTTAATTTTTAAAATTTCCCATTCCAATCCTCAGCTTTGAGATTCTGTGGCTGCTGGGGTGATTGATGCTGACTGGGGCAGCCTGAGCTGCTCCTTTGCTCTTTAAAAGCATTTCTGCTGCCCTACAGAAACACAAATTCCTAAGCCTAAAGAGAGATGAAAAGAAATATTTCTGTTTACAATGGGATTTTTATCTCAAGGCATATAATAAAATTCAACCTTATTCTACCAATGAATTTGTTTGTAGAATGCACAGCTAAAAGTCTTGAAATATCTGTGAGATTCCCACAGAAACTCGTGCAATATCTTCTCAGGTATTTTGCTTAAATTCCTAATAATTTGAACCTGTCACAATCTCACCTTTTGCTTACCAAAACTAKATCCTCACATTTAGAAATTGGTATTGACTGAGGAGCAGAGTTATTTAMCTGAGTTTTAAAATTTGAAATGAAACCCTCCCTAAATATCCTTGATTTCTTTATGGAAATGTTTACCTCTGCTGCAGCCAAGCACAATTTAGGAGCTCAGAATTCAAAAGAGAACACGTGTGATTTGCAGAGCTACAGAGAAAAGCCAACCCTGAAGATTTCTGGAAATCTTGCTCCTCTTTTGAAGGTGCTGAGGACAAATTGCAGGGTTGTGGTTCCCCATCTCATGGAGGAGTTTCAGGGCTCTGCTGCGTCGTTTTTCTGCTCACTGTTGGACACAAAGCAAGGGAATGTGGGGTTTGAAGAGAGAATTTTTAGGTACAGCCTGGAGAAAATCCTCGTGTGAGATGTGCTGCAGCCTTGGAAGATCCTCAGGTTKGGGAAGGGCTCTTTCCTGTCTCGTCTTTATTTAAAGGCAGGATTTGGAGGTGATTTTTTAATTTTACTGAGTTCTCATCTTCTGAGCTTGTGAGAGTTTCTGTCCGGGGCTGTGGAACAAATTACTCCAGACTTTGAGGAATCACAATATCTGCAAAAATTAAGATGTGGAAATCAATGTGTTGTTCAATGACCTACTCAGCTTCCCACTGTGGCAGCGGGTGCTTCGTGCTGCCAGACTGTTTAAAATTATCCCTGAGAAGGGAAAAGTATTTGAGCAAATATTTTCACATCTCGAAAGAACTCGATGCCTCCTCCTGTGAGCATCGAAACAGTCACGGAATTTTGTGTGACCTTAACAGCCTCGAAGGGGGGCACAGAGGGGATTGACGGGCGAGAGCTGCTTTTGCAAAATAAAAGCTGGAGAAAATCCTAAAATGAGGGGACTCTTCCCAACTGCAAAAACACCTCTGTCCTTATCTAAATACCACCCTTACTAGAGGAGGGGCTCAATACGAGGCCTTTATTCTTTTCTGTGTAACTCAACCCTAATTAAGAGGATGAGCCATGGTGATATTTGAATACAAAATTCTCCCCTGTGATTTTGAGAAAGATGCAGTGAGAAACAAATTTATTACAGACTTTGACAGGTAAAGTTTTTGTAATCATCTCCCATGGTTCTTTGCTGATTTATCTCRTTCTAGTGCTCTCTTAAACAAGTAAATGAAATTTAGTAATTTGGGGATGCATTTTAGAGGTGGCAGTAAAGCTGAAATGAAGTGCTCTGAGGTGCAGTTGCTTTGAACACATTTTGGCTGTTAATATGTTCCTGAGCCTTCACACAGAACAATGGAGCTCCAGAATTTTCCCAGATACATTTTTTCTTGTATTTAAGAGCTCAACAGCTGTGTTTATAGCTGTATGCAAAATCTTAGCTTGCTTATGATCTTTATTTTTCATTAAAGTGGAGCAGTTTTAGAAGAAAATAACATTTTAAAGAAACCTCATGAAAATAAACTCTATTTATTTAGTTTGCTTTTACAGTTCGGAATGTGACAGGAGGAATCTCCAAAGACTCTTTTATTAGATCTTACACAAAAGTTTAATCTGTCTCAGGCTTTTTCAGCCCATGGCTAAGCATTTCCCTGGGAGCCTGGCCATAATCGAATTCAACATGAGATCTCTACAAGTTCAAAGCATTTTTAAGTACATTCAGCATAACTTTGTGTTTTTACTGCCTTCTGGTTTCCACTTTTAGGGATGCAGCTTCTGCTTAATCAAATAATGTCATATWACACAGTGCTGTGCAAAACAAAGAAGAAATGGCTTTTAATTCTTTYTGCTTTTGCTGTGGATGTTCATATTGAGGTATTCTCAGCCTAAACATCTATTTTTGTCTCTCGGCTGCTGCCAGACTCCAGTTGAAATATGGGGAAATAGTGGAAATATTCACCACTGGGATTGAAATTTTGCTGGTTTTCAGTGTTGAGGGCATGGCTAGGAAGAACTCATGTATTCCTTAGATTCGGTATCATGAGTGGCAAGGCAAATATACCCAAAATTACAATAAAATAAGTTAAAATAAAACCAAAAAGGTTTTTATTCTGTCAGTCTGGCAGAGCAAAGGCCAAGAGTGGCAACTTGTAACTGCTTAGAGAGTGGATTTGAAATGAACCTAAGCTCTRCTTCTTAATAAGAGTATTTGTCAATGTTTAGGGGTATGATTTCTTAATTCCTTTTGTGCTCTTCAAAATGCAGCTTTGGATATAAAAACCATTTGTTTGCGCGTTTTGTTTTTTTGTTTTTTTTTTTCACATTCACATCTCTCTATTTTGCTGGAAAAAACCCCAGACTGAAAAGGATGGCAGAGAGCCAGCATGGCACGCAGGGGAAAAACAAACTTAAAGTCATTGGGAAGCTTTAGGACTAATTCCACCAAAGAACAGACTTTTGAAGATATTCCAGATAAAATCTTGGAACAGATCATGATATTTTCATTTTTAATACGTGTAATAAAATAAAAATAGAGACATCCATTTCCACGCTACGAAGATTTACTCCAGCTCTAAATTAACAATAACTGAATAAGGCTGGGGAGCATTATTCCTTTTCCCTAAGAAACAAGAGCATCATTTTGAAGTTATTAAAATGAATGTCAGTGTATGACAATGAAAGCCTCACATCTGTAGCCTTGCAGATTGTACTGAAGTGAATATGGTGGGAAATCAGTGATCTAAAAACTTGGATGTGGGTTACAGAAGGGTTTATTCTACCACACATCCCTTGCTTAACACTGCCCTASTCCTGGAGGTGGCCTGGAATATCTGAAACCCGGCCCTAATTAAATTAAAAAATATATTTTATTAATTAATTAGTTCAAATTAAATTTAAAAATATTTTTATATAAGAAATCTGCTTTATATGTTGTGAAAATATCTCATTTATTGATAGCAGTGGTCAGGTTTTGCTAAAGTTTGAGAAAAGTTGAAAAAGCCAACTCTAAGTAATGCTTGTCATTTCAAATAAGGGAGGTTATATAGAGATGTTAATGTTATTTTGATACATCTCATGTTAMTTTGGGAGCARAAATGTAGACAAATATATATAYAATATATATAACGTGTGTGATGTATTTGTAATCCGTGAGAAATAGTTTAATAAATTAAAGACTTCATAAGTCTTCCTCAGTCTTTAATAATTAAAAGAATTTTTAATTTTCTTAGGAAGTAATGGGAATAGACAAAGCAGGCAATGGATGGAATAAATCAACATGATGAATTAATYAATGGTTCACAAGGGATCTTAAATTAGGTCACCTCTTAAAATATGTCAGTTGGTTATTTGCTTAAAGCTCATGTTGGACATACCTGGGAGAACTTTTCAGGCCTCAAAATCTCTGCAGCAAAGGCCACCCAGAAAAAGCTCAGGGACATCATCTGGAAATGAGATTAATAAAAAGGCAAGTTTTGTTAGATTTTGTTTGGAGAATTCACAATAAACCTGTGCACACCTGTAGAAGCTACGTCTGGTATTTGACTCTTGATTAATCTCACTTGGAGAAAAAAGTTCTCTCTAATCTTACCCCTGGACTTTCCAAGTGCACATCCAGTGTGGTTTTCCTGCACTTCTGAGCCCTTTCAGATAAAAAAAAAAATGTGACTGGGAAGTTTTACAACTGGTATTTGTGAAGCTTTTAGCTGTTGTCAGCATGTGACTCCCTTTGGAGTTGCTACATGAAACCAGTTCTTATTAGCACAATGCAGGCATGAAAGTATGAAAGACTCCTTAATTATTCATTTAATAGGATTCTTTTCCACAGGAAAACTTGACTTAACCTATTTTTTTTAGTCCTCTGGATCTATCCATAAATGAACTCCAAGAGAATTGTATTTGTTGCTTTATAATTTGACTGCTCAGGGGGTTTTATGTTTTTCTGTTCAGTATTTTTGATGCCAGTTGTCTCAGACAATGAGCATCATCCTGGGCATGGTCCTAGAAGTAGCAGAATGGCACAAAATTTCATTTTGGTGCTTGGTTATTTGTGTCAGGAGGTACCTGGGTTCACCTGGAATTCCTGTCCTTGGAATGGAAAGGRTTTTTTGTGTCCTTGGCCTGTTGCATTCCAGTCTCATTCCAGATGTTTCAGGAAGTGTTTTTATATAGGGGGGTGTTTATGCAGCTATAAACTGCCAACAGCAGGTTTTTTTTTTTGTTTTTTTTTACAAATAAGGACATATCCCAGATTTTTCAGGATATATGTCCCAATCATCTTCATTGGCAGTTATAAAAGGGGTTTTTTTAAATGAAAATAACTTGTTCAGGAGCCCAGGGTTTGTCGTTTCTGTGACCCAGAACTGAAACTGTGAGAATCAGCACTGCAGTAACGTGATCACTGTCTTGCAGAGGGCAGGAACTGGAATGCTCAATATTTGCTTTTGGAAAGCAGACAGCAATTTTAAAAATTTTATCTTGGTTCAACTTAACAAGTAAAGCATAGGTGACTTAAATGGCGATTTGATACCAATTCCTGTGTGTTTTAAACTAGAGAATGCTGGTTCTTGGCTAGGATTTTATATGTGATATTGCTCTCCAACCTGATTTGTAAAGGAGACTGGAACAACTTTGTGCTAGAAACCTTCTCTTGAAAATCTTGTATGTTTTATTACCATAACTTTCCAAGGAATTGTTTCCTTTTCTGAAACTTGATCTATTTCTTGCTGCATATTTAAAAGCGCGCAGTACTTTTGGTCCCTCAACAGATGTTAGCTTTCTTCTGATCTCTCTCAGACATCTGGAAATAATGTCATTATGAAATGTAACTAATTCTCTATACCCRAAGTCTGCTCTGAGATCCTGCAGAGATACATCTGCTGCATCTGCACTGTATTAGGAGTGATTCATTGAAGGTCTCCTGAAATGGGGGTGAACTCTCGGCTGCTGTGAGTCCCTGAAAGTGAAGTTGTGACTCCTCTGTGCTGTCAAAGTGTCTCCAGTGTGAGGTGTGGAGCCCCTKGGCAGTGCTGGGGCTGCTGTTGGAATTTGGGAATCCTCTGGGAATGGAGCTTCTGACCATTCCCCCTTTGTTCCCCCATTCTTTGTTCCAGAATTGAGAAATATCTTCACCCAAATCCATCGATTCCTCATCCTTTCCTTTTCCCACTCTCTTTTTCAATTTCCTTTTTATTTCTTAATCAGCAGCTATTTTACAGGGTGTTGAGGGACTGACCCTGCCCAGAGCAGTCGTGGGGTCAGCRCTGACTCCATCCTTCCCTATTTAAATTCTCCCCATTTAAATCAGCCCAGCCCTCTCGGAACTTTCTTGTCGACATCAAAGTCCCCTCACCCGTGTAGGTGCAGAAAAAAGAACAAAAGTCTTGGGGACAGAACAAGGKTCCCATCTCTGGGGAGGTGTGCTCACATCCCTGCTCCTGGGCCATTATTCCAAACAATTCYTCCTTCCCTGTGGTTCTTTGGGAGAGCAGAGTGACCTCGGGGTTGCTGCACCCAGGGAGGAGGATCCGAGCAGGATTTGCTGCTTTTTGGGGTTACCTGGAGGTCCATGGAGCATTGTTAATGCCTCTGAATTTAAGAATTCCTGTGAATTTTGGAGACCTTTGTCTCTATTCTTGTTTTATTCCTAAGACCTTTTCTGAAGATGTATTTATGAAGTTGGTGTTTCCAGKCAATTATGTGAAATCTAAAAGCTTTTCAGGATCATGTAGAACATCACAGAGTTGCAGTTCAGGGCTGGAATGCTCTTTCTTTTCTCTTGTCTTTATTCCAGGGCCAGTCAAAAATATTCCATTCTCTTGTGTAAATCCCCATATTCTCATTCTGTCTGTCTGAGTTATATATTACACTGATTTTATTTCCAGTTAGAATACTGAGTCTTGCAAAAGCTGCTGTTTGACTAGAAAAT